>NW_007733768.1:0-32142 GCF_000696425.1 Galeopterus variegatus | reverse complement strand
TTTCTCTCAGAAATGGAAAGAACTATCCAGACATTTATATGGAATAACAAAAGACCATGCATAGCCAAAGCAATGCTGAGCAAAAAAAATAAATCTGGAGGCATAACACTACCTGACTTTAAACTGTACTACAAAACTATAATAAACAAAACAGTATGGTACTGGCATAAAAACAGACACACTGATCAATGGAATAGAATAGAGAATCCAGAAATCAACCCACACACCTACGGCCATCTGATCTTTGACAAAGGCAGAAAGCCTATACACTGGGGAAGAGACTGCCTCTTCAGCAAATGGTGCTGAGATAACTGAATATCAATATGCAAGAGAATGAAACTAAACCCATACTTCTCACCATATATTAAAATCAACTCAAAATGGATTAATGAATTAAATATACAGCCTGAAACAATAAAACTTCTTAAAGAAAACATAGGAGAAACACTTCAGGAAGTAGGACTGGGCAGACTTCATGAATATGACCCCAAAAGCATGGGCAACCAAAAGAAAAATAAATAAATGGGATAATATCAAACTAAAAAGCTCCTGCACAGCAAAAGAAACAATTAACAGAGTTAAAAGACAACCAACAGATTGGGAGAAAATATTTGCAAAATATACATCTGACAAAGGATTAATATCCAGAATATACAAAAAAACTAAAACAACTTTACAAGAAAAAAACAAGCAACCCAATTAAAAAAATGGGCAAAGAGCTAAATAGGCATTTCTCTAAGGAAGATATACGAATGACCAACAGACATATGAAAAAATGCTCAACATCACTCAGCATTCGGGAAATGCAAATCAAAACCACACTGAGATACCATCTCACCCCAGTTAGGATGGCTAAAATCCAAGTCTCTGAACGACAAATGCTGGCAAGGTTGCAAAGGAAAAGGAACTCTCATACATTGTTGGTGGGACTATAAAATGGTTCAGCCTCTATGGAAAATGGTATGGAGGTTCCTCAAACAATTGCATATAGATCTACCATATGACCCAGCTATCCCACTGCTGGGAATATACCCAGAAGAGTGGAAATCATCAAGTCAAAGGTATACCTGTTCCCCAATGTTCATTGCAGCACTCTTTACAATAGCCAAGAGTTGGAACCAGCCCAAATGTCCATCATCGGATGAGTGGATATGGAAAATGTGGTATATCTACACAATGGAATACTACTCAGCTATAAAAAAGAATGAAATACTGCCATTTGCAATGACATGGATGGACCTAGAGAGAATTATATTAAGTGAAACAAGTCAGGCACAGAAAGAGAAATACCACATGTTCTCACTTATTGGTGGGAGCTAAAAATAAATAAATAAATTCACACACACAAAAACAAACGGCAGTGGGGGGAAGAAGACATAACAATTGCAATTCCTTGAAGTTGATACGACAAGCAAACAGAAAGGACATTGTTGGGAGGGAGGGAGAAGGGGTAAGAGGGAGGGAGGGTTTGATAATGGGCCACATCTCTTTATTTCCCTGTATATTATAAGTCGGTTTTCTCTGGTTGCTTTCAAGATTTTCTCTTTAAGACTCAAGATTTTGACTACGTTTCTAGGTATGCATGTGGTTTTTTTGTTTTTGTTTTTGTTTGTAATAATTCTTTAGGATTTGTTGTTTCTTGGATCTATGAGTTTACATTTTTCTAAATTGTGTAAGTTTTTGACCATTATGTTCCAAAGTATTTTTTTCTTCTCCATTGCTGTGGATCAAATGTCCCCCCAAAACTCACTTAAACTTAAATTGTGTCCCCCAATGTTCCAGGTGTTGGAAACTTGGCCTCCACTGTGACAGTGTTGAGAGGTTGGGAAATCCTACTATGGTAATGAAAGTTGGGGTCTTGAAGAGGTGATTAGATTGTAAGACCATGCCATAGTGAAAGGGTTAATAATGGTGGTCAGAGGCGTGGTTATGAGGGTTTTAAAAGGAGAGCACATGAGAGTCTCTCTCTCTCTGCTCCATGATTTTCTGCCATGTGAGACCCCTGCATTGCTGTAAAACCACCAGCAAAGAAGAACCTCACCAAATGTGTTCCCTGGACTTCAGACTTTCCAGCCTCTGAAAGTGTAAGTATCATCAGCAAATATTGTTTTCTTATAAATCACCCATTTCCAGATATTTTGTTATAAGCAACAGAAAAAGACTAGTACATTCATTTTCTCTCTTCACCTTCTGGAGATCCATTTACACACATACTAGACCTCTTGATAGTGTCCCCTTTGTTCTGAGATTCATTTTCCTTCATTTATTTTTTTCTCCCCTTCAAATTAACAACTTCTATTGATCCATCCTCAAATTACTGACTTTTAATTTCTGCCATCTCTAATCTGCTTTTAATCTCATCCACTGAATTTTTCATTTTAGATAATATATTTCTTAGTTCTATAATTTTTGTTTGATTCTTGTTTTAGTTTCTAATTCTCTGCTAAAACTTTTCATCTGTTAATTTGTTATATTTTCCTTTAAGTCTTTGAATGTATCTATAACAGAAACTTTAAAATCTTAATTTTTTAATTGCAGCATCTGAATAATTTTGGAACTGGATTTTAATAGCTACTTTTTCTCCTGTGAATCACAATCTCCGATATTTATATATCTAGTGCTTTTTATTATATACTGACCATTATGAAAGCTGTTATAGAAACACTGGATTTTATATTCCTCTGAAGAGTGTTGATTTTTGTTCTAGCTTGGCTAGTCTCAAAATCCAATCACAATCTCCCCTGTAGAGGGAAGCAGCTAAAATTTCTACCCAATTCTTTTATCTTCCAATTGCTGCTTTTTCACGAGGCCACTGGAATCTCTCTTGGGCATGTATAGTTTAGAGGTCAATCAAGAGTTTGGGTTGAATTTATACTCAAATGTTGAGGTTCACTTCCTCTGCAGCTCCCTCCCTTCCAGGCATTTCCACCTGAATTTTTCCAGTTTCCCTGCCAGCCTAGAACTTTGTCTTGTTTTAATTCATGCCAGTAAAATTGCAACTTTCTCTCACCCAGAGCCTGGTACAGATCAGGATGTACCCTCAAGCAAAAAGGTACATACAAATTTCAATAGCTGCAGTTTCTATCTTTCAAGAGTACCCTCCCTCCAGTATCTGAGTGTTTTGTTGTTCTCCAGTACTTTCAAATAGGCAGTTGGGGGCAGGAAGTGGTGTAAATATACTTTGTTCATATATAATTGTTATATGTAAGAAGATTATTCTGGCGAAGCCACTCTACTATTTCTAAAAGTCTGAATCTAATACGTACTTTCACATTTCTACTTTTTTCAGCTAACATATACTATAGATTTTTGCATGGGCAGTTACTGTGTGATGTTGTTTTATGTGCTTTCTGGCGAAGCCACTCTACTATTTCTAAAAGTCTGAATCTAATACGTACTTTCACATTTCTGCTTTTTTCAGCTAACATATACTATAGATTTTTGCATGGGCAGTTACTGTGTGATGTTGTTTTATGTGCCCTCATAAGCGTATTCATTACATCTATTGTTTATCTAGATTCAGAGCCCCTAATTCTACCTTCACATTTCCTTTGTGAAGTCCTAATGTTATTCTGTGCAGTAAGCTCAGTCTGTAAAACCTAGGAAAGCACTGTTAGAATGTGAAAAATCAGTCATTTTATGTTATGAAGCCAAATTGAATCTTTTAATCATTTTGACTTTTAGCAATATACTTTAATTCAAATAATAGTATGTTTATAGTCACAGTCAATAACAAAGCCATTTCATTGCTTTAGTCATTTAAAAATTTTTTTCATTCCTCTGATTCAAAAAAACTGATTTTTGTTCTTCCACTATATAAATTTATGGGGAAATATTTAATTTTCCATTTTACGTTTAGCATCTTCAGCAAATTTTGGCATAAGAGCAATCAGTAGTATTTTATAGTCTTTGTGACAAAAAGTTTACTTTCTATGGATCATAGGAAAGTTTATTCAAGGAAGATTAAACTAAAATTTCTTCATTCATTTATTAAGATGTTTTATAAGTGTTTAATATATATATAAGGCAATTGGGCCGGCCCAGTGGCGCACTGCTACAGTGCACCGCTTGGGAAGCATGGCGGCGCTCCCGCCGAGGGTTCGGATCCCACATACAGACCAGTTCCCACTCACTGGCTGAGCGAGGTGCAGGCGCAGCGCCGAGGGTTGCAATCCCGTTGCCGGTCCCGGTCCAGTACGGGCGTGACACTGAGGGTTGTGATCCGTTGCCAGACACGAAAAAAGACAAAAAAGGAAAAAAAAAAAATATATATATATATATATATATATATAAGGCAAAATGCAAGGCACAAGGGATACTAGAATAAATAAGACACAATCCAGATCCTCCAAAGGTTTATAATCTATTAGGAAAAACAGAGAAGTAATTAAAAATGACAACAAATTAAAATGAGTACTATTAATGATAAGGATAAGAAGAAGAAATTACAAATTCACAGGAAGGAAGGATTTAATTCTGCTTGGAGAGGTTTAGAAAATCTACTTAAGCATCGACAGTTGTGCACAATCTTGAAAGATGACTGAGTTTGTAAGAAGCAAGAATTTGAAGAAAAATATTGTAAATTTGGACACTACAAGTACTTTATCATAATATAATACAGTAAGCAAGTGGAGATGACACTAGAAAAGTAGACAGGGGCCAAATCAATACTGGCCTTCGTATACAAATATCTAAATTTTATTCTGTGAATGATAACTCAGAGCAATATTTAAGCAGGAGTAACATAACGAGACTTGACTTTTTGAAATAGCACTCTGACTGCAGAGTGGAGACTGGGTTATCTCAGAGGCTGGCAAACTTTATCTATAAAAAACGAGACTGTAACTATTTTGGGCTTCGTAGGCCATGCTGTCTCTGTCACAGTCACCTCTGCTGTTGTAGCACAAAAGCAACCATAGATGATATGTAGGTAAATAGGCATGGATGTGTTCCAATAAAACTTTATTTACAAAAAACAGGCATCAGGCTGGATTTGGCCCATAAGCCATATTGTTTGCCAGCCCCTGGATGAAGATGATTAATCCTGAAGCAACAAAATCAGCTAAAAAGCTATTGCATTAGTCCAGGTGAGTGTTAGTGAGAGCTCGATTCAGAGCAGTGAGGATAAACATACAGAGAAGGAGACAAATCCAGAAATATTAAGAACGTAGTCATGGCAGAACTTGGGACCAATTGGATGTTGTGGCTAAGAGGAAGAAATTTAGGAGGACTGCAAAGTTTACAGCTTGGGAGACTGATAGATCATGTTATGTTGCCACCAATAAAAATAGAAAAAATAGAGGATCGGGAAGTCAGTGATCTACAGTCCTGACCAGGTCATGAATTAACAGTTTTTTATTCAATTGTCACAATATGTTAAGCATTTTTGCTCACAAAGTATGTAATGAACACATTTTTAATAGAAAACTATTGTATTTGCCCACTTCATCTGTAGAATATGTTTGCTCTGAGAAACTGAATTTGCTCACTATAAAGCTATAAATGAACTTCCTCACCAGACCTGTATTGTTTAGGTTCCATTGCTAAACAGAAAATTAGACTCTCTTGGTCTAGCTTTTTCCTTGCAGACTGCTTGAGGCAAAGACTTTTTCTAGCAGTTTCAAACCTACTACACTCAGTGTGAAAACACTTACTTTCACACCTTGGAGGCCCTGCTCAAACAGGATGCTAGGTTGTGGACCATAAATCTCACCCAGTGCGGTAATTCCTAAGTTTCTATGCAACACACTTGATCTCTAATACTTTAGTATGAATGAGTATTACATCGTGTGAGAGGGGAGTGTGTACAGTATAAAAACAGAGAGGATGAAACTCAGAAAGAAATAAAGCCCTAGAAAATTAATCATTACTCTATGTATTCTAGTTACAGTCATTATAATTTATTAAATTCAGGTTCATTTTATTCACACCTTTTATTACTTTGCAAAGTTTATTACTATCCTTTCTAGGCCTTCATTTTTCCAGAAAGAATAGTTTTGCATTTTTTTTCTTTCCAAATCTTTCTTTAATTCCTCTATCACTTCAGTTATCATTCTCTAGATTTATAATTGTTCCACCATGTCTTCCTTGAGGTAAAACAACCATATATGTGCTAACCTTCTAGGTATGGATTTACTATACCTCTTCTAGAAGATAGGAATTTTTCCTGTTTCCTATTTTATGCCAGTTGTGTCCAGCATTTTTACTGATTTGGGGGCTCTGAGGTACATTAGATTCTTAAGAAAACTCTACCATTACTCATTCCTAAAAAGATAACTTACAGATAATCTAGCTAGTTTGAGTAATTTCTTTTTAATGTGTAAGAAAAGAGGTTATTTCTTACAGTTCTGGAAGCCAGGAAGTCCAGTGTCCAGAGGGCACATCTGGTAAGGGCCTTCTTCTTGGTGGGGACTCCGTACAGAGTCCTGTGGCAACCCGGGGTATCACATAAGGAGGGCTGAACAAGAGCTTGAATAATTTTTAGCTACATGACAACTTTTACTTATATCTAAAGATATATACCATTTTTTTTGCTTTTGTATTTTTTATGCCATTTTTTGTTTTAGTATTTTTTGATTTATTATCTGGAAGAACTTAGTGTCATCAGCAAATGTCTCAGTCTGTTCAGGCTGCTATAACAAAATACCAGAGGTTAGATGGCTTATTCACAACAGAAATTTATTTCTCATAGTTTTGGAGGCTAATAAGTCCAAGATAAAGGAGCTGGAAGATTTGATGTCTGGTAAGGGCCCATTTTCTAGTTCAGAGATGGTTCCTTCTTTCTGTGTCTTTATATGGTAGAAGCAGCAAGGCAGATCTCTGGGGACTCTTTTGTAAGGGCACTAATCCCATTTATGAGGGCAGAAGCTTCATGATTTAATCACATCTCAAAGGCCCCACCTCCTAAATCATCACCTTGAGGTTTGGATTTCAACATATAAATTTGAGGAAGATACAAACATTCAGACCATAGCAGCAAACCAAAATTTTTACTGTCTGTATCCTCTTTCAGGTTATTATTAAAGAAGACATTAAAGTCTGCTCCCAGATACAAAGGGTCAAGAAAAATAGAGCAACACAATTAAAAACATAAAAATTAAAGTGAAAAGAAAGTCAGGAAGCACTGCCTATATAAAATCTCCCAACCAGCTAGTCTCAAATTCAGGTTTTGACTCTAATTATATATATAAAATGCAAAATAGATAATTAAACAATGTTTTGGCATCCAGTGCTAAATAATGTTCAAAAGGTTTTCCTTACCTTTTATCAATTATATCTAGAAATAAAAACTATGTGCTGATTACTAAGAGCCAGTAGGAGTTCTCTGAGAAATTATGCTGCTAGGAAATAAATGAATAGGAAATTATGTGAAACTAATCTGACTTTTAATTTTCTACCCACCCACCCCTGTTTTTTAATCCTCCCCAGCCCTCTACCTATATATAATTATTGGCTTGGAAAAAATCAAAAAGAAACTGAGTAATATCTGTTTTTGGCCTCAGTTATAGAAAGTTGAGCTAACCACAGTCCTCTGTTCATAGCATCTTCTCAAAAATGGTTAAGCCTTCTGTCTTGTTTATAGTTGTTATTATTTTAATTTATTTTTTCTCTCATCCCCACATAACCTCTTCCAATTTCAATCCCATAGCAACTATTATGTAACTTTTAATGATTTTAATATGCATCTTTTTATTTGTTTGTGTTCTTGCAAAATGGTATTTCTGGTTGATTTGCACATAGATATTATGTGCATACATGAGCACACACATATATATAAAATTCTGTAAGTTTTTTCATTAAACAGTAAGCTTCTAAGATTCATCCATGTTGCCATATGGATAGTATACACCTAATATGTTGCTTTTACCTGCTGCTAAGGCAGCACCAAATATTTGACAGAGCATCTCATGTTACTTTTGAGGTAGATGGATAGACTGTGATGGTAGAGTATAGGTGAATTCACAGCTGGAAAACTATATTAAAAGCGTGTTTCTTAACGTAGCAATGTTGACCTCTCAGAACAAGGCTCCTGGAGCTGTCCAGTAACCACATTTCAACAGTCAATAGCTACACATCCATAACGGCCACCATATTGGACAGCACAGATATAACATTTCCATCATCATAGAAAGTTCTATTGGACCACTATTCTAGTGCTATGCCAAATTTCCTCATCAACATTTTTACCAATTAATCAAGAAAGTGGTATTGGTAATTCTGATAGAAATAACTAAAAAGATAGATAAAATAATCAAGATTCAGAAAGATTGCAACAGATTAGAATGTTATTCATACACTAAAAAGATGTGAGTACAGTGTAAAACAGTTCCTGCATAGGTCTGTCTCTATGTGAAGCATCATGTGCCCCTCTGACTATAATGCTTTGAGAGAGCGCTACCTGAGATTATATGCAGAGATGGGAGATCATGAGGGTGAACCATGTCATGCCAAGTATGTGAGGTCTTTAAATATTTGAAGAACCATTTAATGAAAACAGAACATTGTTCCAAAGAACAATACCGAGTCCAGGCATTTGAAGTCACAGGAAAGGGGATTTGGAGCTCAACAAGGAAAATATTTTTCTAACAAGTAGAACTGCTCCAAAATGAAATGGGTGGTTTTATATGGAAACAAGCCTACGGTCTCTAAACCTATTTATGCAAAAGTCAAATAAATTATTTTTCAGAATTCTGTTTTTTAAAGATAACAATGATATAGAATGGAGATTAAGGAAGACAAACTCTAAATTTTTCCAAGAGATTATAACATAAATATGTATCTATCTAAAGCCCATGTATTATAGTATAATACCTGGGTTACTATGTTGACCAGCTTGTTTGGATTCATAGTTGTCATGCAGCTAACAGAATATACTTTAGGTATAGTTTAGGTGGGTCATTCCTAAAAAAACAGTAGATATTTCCACCTGCTAAACAGTTCCAGTCAGGAGCCAAAAGGGAAGTCAGTTGTCAGTAATTATTTGCAAAGCCAGTTGGTATTTTGTCCACCTCTTGCTAACAGAATATACTTTAGGTATAGTTTAGGTGGGTCATTCCTAAAAAAACAGTAGATATTACCACCTGCTAAACAGTTCCAGTCAGGAGCCAAAAGGGAAGTCAGTTGTCAGTAATTATTTGCAAAGCCAGTTGGTATTTTGTC
This sequence comes from Galeopterus variegatus, assembly GCF_000696425.1. Classification (NCBI taxonomy): domain Eukaryota; kingdom Metazoa; phylum Chordata; class Mammalia; order Dermoptera; family Cynocephalidae; genus Galeopterus; species Galeopterus variegatus. Next base: position 22,983 of record NW_007733768.1, on the reverse strand, counting down.
CACCTCTTTTCCTCTCTTGCCATTCTCTTTTTCTGTTTTCTGCTAATTCATTTCTTTTGTTTCTCTTCTGCCTTATCTTTCTTCTCCTTTTCAAATTTCACCATCCCTCTTTTCATCTTTCACTTTCCTATTTCTAGTCTTTTCTTAATTTTAGCTCCCCTTTTTCACCCACACAAGTCTGTTTGAAGACCTATCACAAATATTTTTAACGTTAACTCTCATCAACAACCAAGTGTTTCCTTTTAAATGAGAGAGAGACAGAGCGAGAATATGAGAGAATTGTTTTCTGTTTTTTACCTAAAGCATACGAGATTACTATAATGGGACCACATTAAAAAAATACTCTTTAATTAATTTTATGAGCAGTATATCAAGGGTAGATCCAGGTTTTGTGGTACCTACAGCTTATATAATCTGGAAGGACCATCTTTAATTAAAATAGTATAAACTTAAATATGAAAGTAAATATTTATTTAAACAATTTTGAAAGCTGACGAATTCTATAAATATCTCAAATACCAGAAAAATAATATAGTATTTTCGTGAATAACTGCCAGACACACTTCTATGATACTTTTCCACCACATTTTTTGGCTTTATATTCTTTGAATCCTTCTTCATATGGCAATGATTTTATAACATTCTTTATAAAAAGAATAATAGTGCTGCCACAAGTTTGTGCCCTGCGAACATAGAAACATGAGGTGAATCCTAGCTCATGCAATTCCTACCAATAAAGAAAAAAATCATGGTGCACCTGTGATGGTCTCTGCTCTATTACCAAGTACATGCCTGACAGGATAGAAATTCCACATTGATTGGAGTCAATGAGAATTGAATTCAACAATTTTCCATATATGATGATTAGAAGAATTTTCCAGAGACTTATTCTGGTTTGATACATTTTCAGTGTATTTGTTATCTACTATCCACATATTACAGGTGGCAATTTCATAAGATACGCTGTTATCATGAGAAGTCACCTCTCTGGTCCTGAATCTTCGTGCTATAATGTGAGGTAAGTTGGCACAGTAGTACTTCAGTATTCCTGAAGTCTAAACCTGCACCACAATGAGTAGAAATAATTAAACTATACCTGGAAGTGGTTGGGAATAGCTAAACCTAAACTCAACGAATTCTCAAGCACTCTTGCAAATTGGCTTCTAAATTCGGGTTCTTGTTTGCCCTGATATCTTAAGTAATTTCCTGATTGTTACAGTCTAGGGTATATTTTGAATATCAAATAATTGTTTAGGATATTTTTTACCTCTTGAAAATGACAAAAATTACAGTGACTCATAGCAAAAGGCTTCCCTTTTATTCCCTTTTATTCTTGCTGCTAGATGCAGTTGTGCATCTGGCAGTAAGTAGAATGTGCACGGGTGCCAACATATGCGGTAGACTCATCAAGTGATTCCAACACAGATTAGATCATTCTTGAATCTCCTAATCAAATTTAAGTAACAGATCTGTAGCTAACTGAAGGCACATTAAAACTGTCAACAGAAGAGTGTGGCAGCTTAGCCAAGACCCACCATATCTGTGTCTCTAATGCCATAAATGGTTCTCAGCCTTGGCAATGCTCAAAACTCCCTGGGAGACTTAAGAAATCTCAGTGCCGTGACTGCTCCCTACATCAATTAAATCGAAACCTTTGAGGATAGGACTCAGGCACCATGTTTCGGTTTGTTTTCTTGTTAGATTCCTTTGTGCAGCTACGGTTGAGGACCACTTGCCTCGGCTTTGCAGATCTAGTAACTCAGTTACGGCAGCTCTCAGTTTCACCTTAACTGACCCTTGGCAGTGACATTTCTCTGGTCCTTTGTCCAACTGTACAGCTTCCAGAATTTCTTACTCCCTGCCCTGCCATCAAAATCCCAAGAATAGGTGGAACACTGCAGGTTTAAAGAGAAAGGGCACTGAAGGACTTGAACCATGCTTACTCATTAATTAACATTACGAAGAAAATTGATAGCAGGAAATTGTGCTCAGAATACTTTACCAAGAGCAACACACTACAGAGAATCTACTAAACTTCTCAAAAAGAAAACCATTTTCCATTCTGAGGAAGGTTTTATTTTTTAATAGTGTTTTGATGTCAGCAAAATTGTGAAAAAGCAATTAGTCTCTAGTAATTACTGGTAACAAATTCTGCCTTCTTTCCCTTTTCCCTTTAAAAATTCTGGTATCAGGTAATAATTAGAAATTAGTGCACACCAAACTCTAAATGATTGAAAAGAGCAATTCTCAACTGTATTTCCTGGAACACTAGTTTCCTACGTTGTTAATAAAATGCTGCATACTCTCTCTTCTTTGAGAGTCAAAAGACACATATGTATGTTAAAGGCTTTGTGAATTTTGCATAAATAAATCTATTTAACATTATTTAACCAAATATTTTCCAAATTTATATAATAATGAAATCCCCCCACACATCATTTTTGGTGTGTGTGTTTTTTAGTGGTTTGGGGGTTTTTGTTTGCTTGTTTGTTTTGTTTTTGTTTTTAGCAGAATACCTATAGAACTAGTAGTGTTCAGTGGACCACTGTTTGGCAAACAACCTCTCTCAAGGAAATCAAAATCAAAGGTAAAAGATGGCTCTTAAGACTTGAAATTTTAAGCATAGGGGGACAGTAGGCTTTCTGATAGCCGCTAAAATTATATCAGATAGGCAGTCGTTTGTCATTATTCCTTATCAAGCCTACTGCTATGTCATTAATTCTAAAAGGATATGTCCAGTAATTCCGTCCATCTAATTTCCCAGGTTTTGAGAATGTCTGCTTCAGTGTGGCTCACAGAAAAGCTATAGCAGATTGGGCTTGCTTTGAGCCACAGGCAAAATATTCTAAGTTCAAGTATTTACTGAATTTTACTTGCCAGTTTTTATGGCATGTGTGATATTTTTAGCTGACTGGTGATAGTCTTTAAATCCAACAATGGTACACATTTTATATGAAAAATGCACCAGTATATTGACATAGACTCTCTCCTTGACCTAACTTTAGTCAGGTTCCTCTGAATCCTCTCCTCACCTAGGCCTTGACCTTTGTACTTCCATGTCCATCTTTGCATTGCCCAGTTTTAGCAAAAATCCTAAGTCAGTTTAGTGAAAATTCCCCACCCTCGGGCCCGCCCGGTGGCACACTGCTACAGTGCGCCGCTTGGGAGCGCAGCGGCGCTCCCGCCGAGGGTTCGGATCCCACATACAGACCGGCCGCTCACTGGCTGAGCAAGGTGCGGGCGACACTGAGGGTTGCGATCCCGTTGCCAGTCCCGGTCCGGTAGGGGCGCGACACTGAGGGTTGCGATCCATTGCCGGTCATGAAAAAAGACAAAAAGGAAAAAAAAAAAAAGAAAATTCCCCACCCTCAATATCTGATTGCCCTGGATATCTGAGCAAATTCCTCATCTCCCCACCATCTCCTATGTGATATCTGATGATCACCTGTCAAGTTGGTTTAACCGGAAGCCTCCCTTACCCCTGATGTTCCCTCTTAGTAATTTTCCATCCACTGACTCCCACCCTGCTTCTTGGCTATAAATCCCCACTTGTCCATGCTGTATTCAGAATTGAGCCTAGTTCTATACTGAGCTCTCTTTTCCCCTACTGTTCCTGAATAAAATTTGTTTTTACCTCTAAACTGTCCAGCTCTGGTTTTTCTTTAACAATATGCAAGCTTTTAATAATAAATGTATAGCAACAAGTAATACGCACTTGCATCAACTTGGGAAGGCCTTATTAAAAGTACTTGACTATATTGAAAAATTATATCGGCTGCTTTGAAACACAAAGTCCTCTGTTTATCCATAAAACATACATATGATTGCCATTAGCAATTCTAAGCTTCCCTTATGAGTGTACCTCTGTCTGCCCTCTAGAGAGTGAGAAGAGGGTTCAGATTCCAGTTCCATTCAATTCTTGGCTCCTCTGCTAAGATTGCCAATTAGAGCATTTTGTGATATGGACATCTGTCCACTGGACTGAGACCAGCTCGTTTCACAAAGCAGTTGTCAAATGGTATCAGCTTTCTGTGACAACCTGTGTTGGACTCAAACCCATGCCCTTTGAGGTTACATGGCTTTCTCTTCTATCAGCTAAATCCTTTAAATGCCCAGAAGTTAGACACACAAATTTTCAAAGCTAACTAATTATAAAATCAGAAAGTCATCCTCACTTCCCTTAATTCATGGAAGTTTTTCTGATGCTTGCATTTATTGCAGAAAAACAAACCCCTAAGCACACATTTTATTCTTGGAAATCTGGGCATTTTTGAAGTCATTCTGAAAGAAATTTTTATATTTAACAATGTTTCAATGGGTGCTTTTTTGAGCACCTACTATCTGTTAGGCAATGTGAAAATGCTGCCCGTTTTCTTTTTTTTCTGAACATATTTGCTGAATAGCTAAAGCACACATTTTATTCTTGGAAATCTGGGCATTTTTGAAGTCATTCTGAAAGAAATTTTTACATTTAACAATGTTTCAATGGGTGCTTTTGTGAGCACCTACTATCTGTTAGGCAATGTGAAAATGCTGCCCGTTTTCTTTTTTTTCTGAACATATTTGCTGAATAGCTGAGAAATTTATTTTTTCTTGACAGCAAAAATAGTTTGTTGTTGTTTTTTTAATTCAGTGTAGTGCAAGGTAAGAGCAAAAAGTTTTATAAAGAGAAAGGTGATATTTGAAGTTATAATAGTTTGAATGTAGTTTAGCTTCTCATCTATATATATATATATATAATTACTTTGAAGGGGAAATATTATAAAATTAGCTTTATTGTTACATTTTTGCCAGTGGGCGTGTGAAGTGATTTAACTTACAGGTAATGATTATGTAATCGTATTGATACAGGGCATCCAGCCTACCAAGCTTAGTGAATCATCCAGACTGACAAGAGGAGGTGTAAAAATTCTGCCTGCTTCTTTTCTGTCTCACATCCCTGCCCTTACAAAGGAGAGAAGTCTTTCTCACAAGCTGGGGAAGGCAGTGGTAAATGAGGCATCAAAGCTCCAAGATCACAGATATAAATGCATCAAGACAATGTGTCAATTCCTTGTGGTATAATTTAAAAAGCAATTGGGTGGTGATGAAACTACCCAGCCCAAAGGATGACTGTGCCATGACACGTACGATGCGAATGGCTGTCAGAAGCTACCCACCATTCAGAAATGAAGCTCTAAACTTTACAAGCTGAACTGAGACACAATTTAATTTCACTGAACTGTTCTATGCTGCTTGTCCCTGTTTTACCTCTGTAGGATACATTTGTTGCATAAACTCAACCGTTTATTTGGACAGGAAGAAACAACACAAAATATAAAGGTCTAGTCATCACGCTGTATGCTGAGGTAATTAAAATTTCTATTTTTGCAGCCAATGGCCCTGTAGCCATAACTGATTAGAAGTACAAAAAATTTAGCTCTGGAGAATATTTGTGCCAAGGACAATGCTTGACCAAATATAATTAGCTGAATTTAGATAAATTCTCAATCCGGCTTTCTTTAACTTCAATGGAAAAATCACACACTTCATTTAACATGAATGGATTTGAAAATGAACATTTGGATTATATGTGAGGATATTTTCCCCAGTTGTAATGGGCCCAAGATTTTTCAATGTGCTGCATAGAAGTTCTTTGTTGACCCAAAGAATGTATCAGCCTTCTGTTTTTACTCTCTAGTTCTATTTGCTGATTTTTGTTAATGTTTATAATAACAGAAGTAGTAGGTGAGGGAAAGCGGGAGAATAACAGATCCATTTAAATCTTTACTCTTTGTTTTTTCAGGACTTCTCATTCTTTTTTTTTTTAGGGATAATTAGAGATAAATGGTATGGCATTATATGTGCTCAGATAGCAATACAAAAATGCCTATTTCCATCATTTTCAGTAATAGAGTTTCAAGCTATATTTTCTTCAAACTTGATCCTCATTATTCCAGTAATATTTAAGCTATTAATTTCTCCAGAGAGTGCTTTTTGAAAGTGGTAAATTATAAGACAAATCCCAAAATTACATTTTCTTAATTTACAGTATTGTTCAAGCTCTACTGTTAGCATAAATGAATAGTCTGAGCTGCAGTCTGAAATAAAGCCTTGAGCATTAAACAGTTGGCTTGGAAACAGAAACATTAAGAATATGATTGAAATTTTTTTACAGAAGATGAAATAACAGCATGTGCAAAAGCTCATTTATGATAATTCTAACATTTCTGCTACAGTTATAAAAAAGTAACAACATTTACCCAAAAAGAGGAAGAAAGAAAAGAAAGGTGAAAGGCTTCACTCTCAAACTATTGCAATGATATCAATTTTGGCCTTAGTGAAAAGGGACTTTTACAGTTATATAGATTTTATTTTTCTCTAAGTTGCAAATTTATCCTTTTGAAGGAACACAAAACAGGGCTTTTCAAAACCAAAGTCAATTGAAGCAAAAGTTTTTGTACTTGATATCTAAAATGCAATCATGTTATAAACATGTAACAGTAGCAATAAATACAGTCAAAGGGCATGTTACTCAGAAAGACAATGAAGTCTATAAAGATCTATAAACATCACTACATTTATCTTATTTTATTTTTAAAAGTTTAGTTATGCTAATACGAAGTGAAATTATGTGAAATTTCACCCTGAGTCTGAAGGTATATTTTAAATCATTTGTTTAGTCTGTTTCACTTCATACTAATTATATCCATATGCTTTATTTTTGTTTTGCCTTCTTTAGGGATAGGAGTTTGAGAAAGAAAGAGAATACTTTTTATAAAACTATGAAGACCAATCTTCTTGAAGATATTGATAATTTGATAAATTGCCAACATTAACCATCTGAGGCCTAAGCAAGCATTTGTGATTCTTCAAATGACAATCTTCAAATTCACTCAGACTAAGAAAATCACTTCCTCCATCTAGTGGTGATTGATTATAATTCTCCCAAATTCTAGAAGACTTTTCAACTTTTTTTAAAGTGTCATTTTGTTTTTATATCCATGCTTGATGCTTGTGTCAAACAATTGTACTTATGTGAGAAATTAAGCTAAATTTTGTTAGTTCTCTGAAGTATTTTACTACACTCTGAAAAAACATAGCATTACTATCAGCAATATTTCACCCCTGAGCCAAATACATAAAACACAGTCCCTGCCATTGTAGGGCTTACAATCTAGTGAGGGAGATGACATAATGCATGAAAAGACAAAAGAGAACACATATTAATTATCAAATGAGCAATAAGGGCAATGTCGGGGCTCAGAACAACCAAGTCAAGGGTTTGGATCCCCATACTGGCCAGCCACCCAAACAAAGTTGGGGGTCAGGACACAATACCCCCAAATATGGCACCTTCACATATTGAGAATTTTAAGCTGAAGGAAATTGAGAAAACTGCAGATGGAGAAAGATATCTCTAATCTTGAAGAGGCTAATGTGACTGGGTGTCCTGAAGGGAATAAATGTCACTCAGAAGATGCCAGGAAGAATTTGAACAAACAGGTCTTGATAAGTTTCCCCCAGTTTATTATCATTAGATCAAACCCCCTTTTGTCCAATTGTACTTGTCACTATTTGACTGCTCTTCATGAAACCTAAGCATAAAAATACAGTTTTCCTCATTTGAATCATATGAATACAAGCACGATTAAAACACATTCCCCAGCTGTAGATTGATTTATGGGCCCCAATTCATCATTCCCCTGTAGTAGTATTATAAATTCATACCCTTGCCATGGCTTCATGCCAGGTGGCATATTCTGTAATTCCAAAACACACACATACACACACACACACACACAAAAACACAGTTTTCTCCATTTCTTTGGATCTTCATTTCTGAAGGTTCCTGTGTCACATAAAACTTATATTAAATATAAATAAATTTGCTATGCTTTTCTTTTATTAATCTCTATTTATGTTATAGGGTGTCATCCATGAACCTTATGATGGGCAAAAAAAAGATATTGCTTTTTTTCCCCTACAGCAAATACTACAAGAACTCTGAGGAAGGTGTATTTTTTTATTATCATCGATTGAAAAAGCCTTTGCAGAATATGTGGAATTGAAATGATCTTTAAAGAGAGGGTAGGAATTACATAACCAAGGAAGACTGCAAAAGGCATTTTGAGTGGGCAGAACAGTTACAAATATGATTGGGAGATAAGATGCATCTGGCTCTGACATTTATGGAAGACAGTTATTAAATAATTTCCTGTAAAAATGGGTCAATGTGTGTGGTCAAGAGGGGTGAGAATGAGGGGAAAGTAAAATTATTGTGGCTATCGTGAATATGTTATAGAGTTATTATAGAGGGCATAGAAGTCAAGATAAAAATGCTAGACTATATCTTATGAGGTTGGACTTCAGGTGTTCTAAGATGGCATTCATGGACCATAAATGGTCTGCCATGGGCTTTTGTGTGTCCAAGAATTTCTTGAAATAGTAGGGAGAATGTACACATGCATATACTCATATGTATCTCTGTAGAAAAAATATCCATAATTGTCATCACACTTTCAATGAAGGGGGGGGTTGCTCTGTTAATAGGCAAATATTAAAGATTTTCAGTAGCTAACTAACATATTGATCTTTGGAAAGGGTCCTCTGGTGGTGATGTGTAACATAGTCTGTGTTGGAAAACCAGAATAGTTTGGTCAGGGCCCTCATCTTGGGTCCAGTTGGGTGTGGTTTTAGTACATCCTTGGTAAGCAAATTGTGTGTGTGTGTGTGTGTAGTTAGTGCACATGTGCGCCAATGTATCTTTTTAGTTTTTTTGCTATTCGTGTGTTCTTCAAAAAGAGAGAGAGAGAGGTAGAGAGAGAGAGGAGGGAGAGAGGAGTTTTAGTGAAGCAGGCAGAAGGGTGTCTGCCTGGGGCGTTTGCCCAGCACAGCCATGCTTTCCAACCTATGGATCCAAGGACCTTTTGGCCAGTTACCTAGCTCATAGGCCTGCATGTAAGGGCTCTGGTGACCCAGTAGGGTGTCTGCCTGGGGCGTTTGCCCAGCACAGCCATGCTTTCCAACCTATGGATCCAAGGATCTTTTGGCCAGTTACCTAGCTCATAGGCCTGCATGTAAGGGCTCTGGTGACCCAGTCTGGCATGTGAGGGGTCTGGGAACCCAGCCTGGCATGTGAAGGGTTTGTGACCCAGTCTGTGAATGGGCTTGAGGGGTCTGTGGGCTCCAGACTCAGCCTTAGCTCGACAATCGGCCCAGTCAGTACAGAATTACTGGCAGGTAAAAGAGCCCAACAGCTAGCACGGTTGTGCAGCTAGACAATTGGCATCACAAACAGGATTAAGAGCACTACAATTGGCGATGTCGACAGGATTAAGAGCCCCACAATTGGTACAGTCTCCAACAGGATCCTGAGCAGGTACAAGAGCCGAAAGTAGTACAGAATTACTGGCAGGTAAAAGAGCCCAACAGCTAGCACGGTTGTGCAGCTAGACAATGGGCATCACAAACAGGATTAAGAGCACTACAATTGGCGATGTTGACAGGATTAAGAGCCCCACAATTGGTACAGTCTCCAACAGGATCCTGAGCAGGTACAAGAGCCGAAAGCCTTTGGAAGAAGGGGGAAATGTGGCTACTTTTGAATATGCTCTGCCCTATGGCCACTTTCTTGTTGACTGGGCTCTGGTTGCTGCACACTGTACTGCAAGGCAGCATGGAGTAGGCACTATGGCAGAAAACCCCTTGGCAGGGGGAGGAAATGTGGCTACCCTTGAGCATGAGGTGCCTGGTGGCCACTTTTCTGCTGACTGGAGCCTGGCTGCTGCTCACTACACTGCAAACTGATTGAGATTTGCAGCAGAAAGCAGAGTTGTTGGAAGCAATGATGATTATCCTGGAGGATGGTGTACAGCAACTGGCCACTCCTGCTTCTCACACCAGGGAAGATGACCAACCCAGTGGTGAGTTGAGGGAAACCGTGCATCTCCAGGCATGACCTGTTGTGCACAAGAAATTGAGTCAGTAAAGCAGCAGAAACAGGGAGAGCCCCTGGCAGCTCTAGTTATGAGACCTAGGGGTGGATGGCGTAATGCACTCTAGAGACTATGTAGTAAATGCATGCTGCATTTGTCTGAAGGCAAAAGGTTAGGAGGGTGCCACTTAAACCCGATGGCCAGCCAGGTGCCATAAAACCAGAGAAAATAGTGTCACATGCAGATGGGCAGATGACCAAGGATGGGTGCCCCTGCAGAATTTCACATATATTTTCACCTGGTGAAAAGGTGGAAAAGCTAGTCACCATTACTACATGCCTGTCTCTGTGGCAGCAGTTACAGGAGAGCCACAGATACGCACAGGGGCAAGGCAGCCACTCCTTGATGGACTGGGAAAATGCAGCTGTTTGAACTGTGTGGGCAAACACTGCAAACCTGCCTGAGACTAAGCTGAGCTGATTGAAGTGATTCAAAAGCCAGAATTTAAAGGGGAAGCAGGGGATAAAGATTTGGAAAATTTGGGGCTGGCCCGGTGGCGCACTGGATAGTGCGCCGCTTGGGAAGCGTGGCGGCGCTCCCGTCCGAGGGTTCGGATCCCACATACAGACCGGCTCCCGCTCACTGGCTGAGCGAGGCACGGGAGCAGCACCGAGGCTTGCGATCCCGTTGCCGGTCCCCGGTCCGGTACGGGGGCAACACTGAGGGTTGCGATCCGTTGCCGGATCGTATAACTTCGTATAATGTATGCTATACGAAGTTATTACGCTGGAAAACAAGTGACCCATATTTAAGAGAAAACATAATCAATGAAGACCAACTCCAAAATGGCCCAGATCTTGTAATTAAAGTAGCTATTTTAACTGCTGAGGGATATAAAGGAAAATATGCTCATAATCAATGAGAACTTACGAAATCTCAGATCAATAAAATTATAAAAAAGAAATTCTAGAACTGAAAAATACAATATCAGAAATGAAAATTTCATTGCATAAGGTTAACAGCAGATCAAGGATGGAGGAAGAGTCATAAACTTGACAACAGATCAATAGAAATTATCCAATCTATAGGACACAGAGGAAAAAGATTGAAAAAGAAAATGAACAGAGCTTCGGAGGCTGTAGGAAAATATACTGAGGTTTAACATAAGTATAAGTGGATTTCCAGAAGGTGAGGAGAGAGAAAATGGAGTAGAAAGAATATCTGAAGAATTAATGGCAGAAAGGTTCCCAAATCTGGAGAAAGATAATTTCCATATTCAAGAAGATTAGCAAACCCTGGCAGGATAAATATAAAGAAAACCACTCCTAGGTACATCATAGTGAAACTACTGAAAACCAAAAGTAAAGAGAAACTCTTGAATGAAACTAGGCCCATTACATACAGGTGAACAATGATTAAATAACAGTTGACTTCTCATTAGAAACTATAAAGGCCAAAAGGCAGTGGCTGAAGCAAAAAATATTCAACCCAGAACTCTATATCCAGTGAAAATATCCTTCAAGAATCATGGTGTAATAAAAACATTTCTACATAAAAGAAAATCAAGAAAATTTGTTGCCAGTAGACCTGTAATTAAGAGATGTTAAAGGAAATTCTTCAGGATGAAGAGAACTGATGTCAGAAACAAACAAATCTTCACAGAGAGCAGGAGAAAAATGCAAGGGTGAAGCAGATAAACTGTTTGCTAAAGATATTATCTTGGAGGTGAGGCAGCCAGATGATAAGAGCCAGGACAATGGGGAAAAAAGCCATAAATGCATTCTCAAAAGCCCTGGGGGCATTTGAGAAGTTTGAGAGAGTGCTCTGCCCATCCTAGAAGGACTGAGTTGTCCCAAAGGACAGACCTGGGGTGCAGCTGCCCTCAGGAAACTGCTCCCTGCATCCCAGCCGCTCTGGCTGGAGTAATCCTGCCTCAGCACCTCTGAAGAAAAAAAGCCAAAAACCTTGGTGGTGCTCATGTTGTGTTAAGTTTGCAGGCCAGCAGAATGTGACAGCAGTGGAGGTGTGGCAGCCTCCGCCTAGATTTCAGAAGATGTATGAGTAAGTTGAGGGACTCAGGCAGAGAACTGCTGCAGGGGTGGAGCCACTGCGGAGGTCATCTACGGTGCAATGTGGAGCAGAAAAGTGGGACTGGAGACCCCACAGAGAACCCCCACTGAGGAAATGTCTAGTGGAGCCAGGATGGTGGGACTGCCACCAGGAGCTCTGAACCATGGGGCTGCTGGCAATGTGCAGTGCCAATGGGCTGCACTTGGCGGAGCTGTAGGAGCGAGGTTGTCCAATGCTTTAGGGGTCCAGGTGCCCCAGTGTGCTTAGCGTTTGCCCTGTTTGGGTTTCAGATTTGTTTGGGGACTGTTTTTCCTTTCTATTCCTCCCTTCTGGAAAGGGAATGTGTACCCAATGTCTGTCCCACTGTATCTTGGAAGTAGATAAACTTGTTTTTGACTCTTTACAGGTTCATGGCTGAAACTTGTTTTTGACTCTTTACAGGTTCATAGCTGGAAGGGCTTTTGCCTATGGTCTCAGAGGAGACATTGGACTTTGGACTTTTGAGTTGGTGCTGCAACAAGCTAAAGACTTTTGGGACTGGAATGGAATGCGTAGTATGTAAATGTAAGGGTCATTTATCCTCGCTAAGGGAACATCATGGAAGATTCTGAACATGTAGATTGTAAAGCAGGGACCCTGAAGGGGTGGATTATTGGGAAAATAGAATAGTTTGGTCAGGGCCCTCACCTTGGGTCTAGTAGGGTGTGGTTTTAAAACATCCTTTGTAAGCAAATTGTGTGTGTGTGTGTGTGTGTGCGTGTGTGTGTGTGCATGTGTGTGTGTGTGTTGGGCCCATTTTTAGGAGCAAACATTATCTGTGAGCCACATGGTGCCTATGGAAGGAGGATGAAGATGGTGCCCACGGGAAGTAAGGGAGGCATAACCCAAGATAGCTCCAAAAGGTTTTTATTGGTCCTCCAGTATTTCCACACTTGTGAACCCTGCGTGATCGCTGTGCTCAACATGTTAGTACAAAATGCATGCTCATGTGATCCTTTAATTGGTTGGTTAGTTCATGGAAAGCCCCTACTTGCTTGCTTATATAAATTGCAGTGTAACGGCAATAAAGTGGAACGGCCCTGACAGAACCCCTGCCGCGTCTGAGTGTCTGTTTCACGGGGCTGGGTTGGTGGGCAGCAGGCTCACTTTTCCCCGAGATCCCTCGGTCCCAACACTGGGGTAATCCTGTCGGCTCCTTCTCCTTCTGGGTCTGCAGGAGGACTCCAGGTGTGCCCCCGCATATGTGTGTGTGTGTGTGTGTGTGTGTGTGTGTGTGTGTGTGGAGTTAGTGTGCATGTGCACCAATGTATCTTTTTAGTTAGTTGCTATCCGTGTGTTCTTCAGAGAGAGAGAAAGGGAGAGAAGGAGAGAGGAGTTTTAGTGAAGGAGGCGGGTGGGCATCTGCCTCAGGTGTCTGCCCGGTGCAGTCATGATTTCCAACCTAGGGCTCCAAGGACCTTTTGGCCAGTTACCTAGCTCATAGACCAGTGTGTAAGGGGTCTGGTGACCCAGCCTGGCATGTGAGGGGTCTGGGAACCCAGCCTGGCATACGAAGGGTTTGTGACCCAGTCTGTGAATGGGCTAGAGGGGTCTGTGGGCTCCAGACCCAGCCTTAGCTCTACCAGTCAGTACAGGATTACCAGCGGATAAAAGAGCCCAACAGCTACCGTAGTTATGTAGCTAGACAATTGGCATCACGAACAGAATTAAGAGCGCTACAGTTGGCGATGTTGACAGGATTCCAGACATTAGCAGTAGCACCACAGTCTGATGTGGGCAAAGAACTTATTATTCATATTTGGGCTGATATATTCTCCCTGTGGGGATATCTGCTGCCCTGGTTACACGACACTTTGCTTTTCCCTTCCCTGAGCTCTTAAGATCACCTTACGAGATATTTTAAGTCTAGAATTAACTTTATGATAATTTACAGATCCATATGTATATGTACCTTCAAAAACAAGCATAAACATGCCAAAAATTTAAAGTAAGTGTAAGCGTACCTAAAATGTAGGCTTGTATATATATTTGAATATGATTATGATATATTTGTGAATATATCTTTCTCAACACCAGTGTGTTTTCTATCTACATTTATATTTGAGATTCAGACCTCATAATGATGTGATAATTATGAAAGTTTCCATTTGTTGACAACTAAATGCTAGGCATGAGACTAGGTACGGGTATATTTGCTTAACAAATATTTATTGAGTTCTTATTATGTGCCAGGTAGATTATTTTTACAATAATCCAATGAGTTGGTTATATTTGCCCAATTTTGTATGTGAGGAAAGTTTGGGAGTTAGGCAACATTCACACAGTCACCTTCTTGATAGCTAGTACAAATTTGACTCAACCCAGATCTCTCTAATTCAATAATATGTGTCAAAGGAGGAACTGAAAAAGTATTTGGCCCAAATGCAAGATTTCTGAATGCCTACCATATCTCACCTGTGGTATCTTGTCCTATCACAGCCTTACCTTTCCTTTCTCTCCCCTTCCCTCCATCCAATCTACCCTTACCTTCCCCAGCCCCTGCCCATGCGAAATTCCCAAAGGAAATGAGCACAGAGGCCAAAACCAGGTAAATGTGCCTTCTTTATTACTATGAAGCTTTTGTCCAAAGCCCCAGTGTATGAACTAAGCAAGAACTAGCAGCCAAGGTCCTTTTCATAGCTTGGCATTTCCCAAACTGTTTCCCTAAGACACTTTCCGAAAAATGTTAATTGTTACTATAAGGGATAAAAAGTAATGTCTTTTTCTCATCTTTTGTAAGGTTCATGGTTGAGCTCCCTACAACAAAAGACAGATTAACAAGAGAAAAACATTCAGATTTAATATAAGTTTTAGGTAACATGGAGAAACTTCAGAAATGAAGATCCAAATAAACAGGGAAATCCGTGTAATTTTATGCTTAGGTTTGATGAACAGTGGACAGTTGCGTAGAAAAATGATTGGATGAAGAGGGTATGATCTAATGATAGTAAGCTGGGGGGAACTTAGCAAGGCCTATTTGTTCAAATTCTTCTTGACGTCTCTGTGTCTTCGAGAATAAGGATGTTCCTTTCCTCTGAATATAGGGAGGGTATCTTGAAATGAAGATTTTATGATCTGCTCAAGAGGAGAAGGACGACGAGGAGAAGGTGAGCATGACCTTCCTGATTCTGCTGTTTTCTCAAGTGCCAAGGTGCCATATTCTGTAGTAGTGTGTTCTGAACCCCTTCAGGATGCCACATTAAAGTGTCCAATGACCAAAAACATCATAGAAATACTGCATTGCCTATTTCCCTCTTCCCATTTAAAAATAAACACTCAGATTAAAAACTGAAATACTCTGAAGTAGAGAAAGAGAGGTAGTTTGATCAAGATTCCTACAGATATGCTGCAGAATAGTGTCTGGTGTTTGGGAAACAGTGGCTATCACAATGACAGGCTTAAGTAATCTACAATGGTAAAAATAAGCCCCCTCTAGCTTTCCATTGGAATTAATGTATCACCTTCAGCACCTACAAAATTGAGCTTCTCTGACCCCACAAATTTCATGCATTCATTTTTCCTAAATGGTGGACATTCAGCATGATGCATAAGAATATGATTACAAGCCTCACACTCACAAAACATTACAAAACACAAACTCCAGAATAAATGTGACCACTGCTTCAGCACTTTACACTGTAAGCATCAATTACTTGTGAAAAATGATTTCCCAAACAAATCCAATGCAATCAAATTAGGAAATCCTAAAATCTAGACCCACATGATTCTTACCAGCTATTAACTGTAGCAAAGAAAACAGAAGAGAGGAAAAGAAAAAAAAAATCTTCTTGGTTTCAGCTTCACTGGGAAGCTAGTCAATCTGTGCTAGTTGTCAAAAGTGCCCCACCTGCGAACTTAAATTTCACTTGGGAGAAAAGAGCCCATGAGGAGGTTAACCGTGACCCTAGAATTCCATATCTGTCTTCTTGGTTTCAGCTTCACTGGGAAGCTAGTCAATCTGTGCTAGTTGTCAAAAGTGCCCCACCTGCGAACTTAGATTTCACTTGGGAGAAAAGAGCCCATGAGGAGGTTAACCGTGACCCTAGAATTCCATATCTGAGGGGAAGGGGGAGCAGGTGGAGAATCCATCATTTATGCCCACTGCCACACTGCCTCTCTCAGAGAGTTCTTGACACACTCCTGTTTTCTTTGGAATTTTAGAAATTGCACTTTTGGCACCACCACTCATAAAGTCTTCACTGAAACTCTGTTCTCCACCTCCCATCTATCCCATATATTTAAAACCTCAAATTTTCTCTTTCTGCATTCTTGGCACCAAAGTCTGAATTGATGGTGGGCTCCCTCTGGGAAAGAGATTCCATGCCTTCTTATGAGCAAGGAACACATTAGTATCAGACAGTTCACACAGCTCTAATCTCATGTTCTCTCTCTCTGTGTGTTTCTTCACCCCAGTGGGATCCCCAGTTGTAA
Source organism: Galeopterus variegatus (assembly GCF_000696425.1). Classification (NCBI taxonomy): domain Eukaryota; kingdom Metazoa; phylum Chordata; class Mammalia; order Dermoptera; family Cynocephalidae; genus Galeopterus; species Galeopterus variegatus. The sequence goes on along the minus strand of NW_007733768.1, from coordinate 6,526 downwards.
ATGGCCTAGGGCGGCCAGAGAGGCTGCAGCTCTTGCCTTCTCCTCTGAAATTTCTCCGGCCAGTCCTTCCATCTCCCTTGCAGAGAAAGCCCCTTGGTCCCACATTTGCCCCAGCTGAAAAGAATGACTCAACAGTTTTCTGAACTGGCTTGCTGTGGGTGGTGTGGCTTGAGGGGGTCTAATGATATGTAATATCCATGAGCTTATAATACAATCTGGACCTGCGCTGCTCTTTTCAGCTAAAACCCATTACAGAAGGCATCTGGAGAAAACAGACCCAAAGAATAGAAGAAAGAAAAGCTTCATTCTTTCAAAATCACCAGAGTGTTTGTCAAGTTAGCCTAGAGAAACAAACACCTTTGTGCCAAGAAACTATAGGTGGAATCATCATGAGTATTTTTATTTACCATTATTTGATAACTTCATGGACAGTGCTTTATTTCTTGTTTGGCAGAAAATATGAAAAAGCTGATGCGGTTCCTGGCCTTAAAAGACATGGTCTCCCAACTTCTATAATTTTATTTGGATACTTATATGTGTGTCCCACAGTAAGTGTTTGCTGCTAACACTACATCATGAGTGGCAAGCTCAAAGTTACAATAAGTTATGCATAATTTTTAGTCTCTTAGAATGTCTATAAATACAGTGTGAAGTGTTCAACTTGTTATTTAATGCAACATCTGAAATCAGATTGCTCTGATGCAAATGTTTATCTCAGTGTTGTTTTAGTCTCTTAGAATGTCTATAAATACAGTGTGAAGTGTTCAGCTTGTTATTTAATGCAACATCTGAAATCAGATTGCTCTGATGCAAATGTTTATCTCAGTGTTATAATTGTGGCATGAATTCTTCTGAATTTATTTTGTTTGCAAAGAACATTTTATTAATTAGTACAACACTCAAGGGTATTACACTTTTTTAGAGCCATCAGTGTCAAAATTTTTGCAAATATAAAATTATAACTGATTTATCAAAGAAGAGAAGGTGTGTTAAATGATTTTTAAAATAACATTTGGACAGCATAAGTACTCCTAGGGGCATATTTTCCAAACGTTTTTAAGCATTGAAGCATTTACTAATTTTATTATTTATTGCCTCCCATTATCATCCTATGTTGTTCCTTTTGACAAAAATCACAGTGCAAGGATCTTATCTTTGTATTCAGTTGTTATGAACTAAAATACCAATCCAAGAAAGTCTGGCTTATTTTACAATAAAATTGTCTATAATTCTTGTTTTTGTTCTTATTTTATTCATATATATTGTCACACTATTGACTGTGTTGAATCTTTGTATAGAAATATATAGCCTCCATTTGTTGTCACTTAGGAGTAGGAATTTCATTCTTCAAAGGTTTATTTTTGTGTGTTTTTTGATTTTTGATTGCAACTCATGCTTATTGGAACTTCATATATGAGATTTATTTAAGGAGTGAATTTAAGTTGAGTTTCTTCAGAAAGATTTAATTTTGTTTCTAAAAAGTACCTGTGGAAACTACTAACCTAAATTTGGGCAGGGGAGACCACACAGATAGCAAGAATTTTTTCCCAAGCCTACATAAATGTCAGTTGTGGTTAGTAATACTCAGGTGAGACTTTTCTTAATCCCTTCACCTAAAGCTGACACTGTTAGTGTTTTTTACTATCTCAGTCTGCTCATGGGGATTTTTACCTAATTTACCCTTACATGAGGATATCACTTTTGAGGGTTCCAGATTTATGAAGAAGTTCATATCCAATGTCTTACCTTGTTCATGCCCTAGGCTTTGTCTTCTGTTCCCCACCTGCCTTGGGTTGAATGTCCCCCCAAAACTTAACACCACTGTAACTGTTGAGGGTGGGAAATCCTACTGTGGTAATGGAAATGTGGGGCCTTGAAGAGGTGATTGAGTTGATCGTTTAATGCTGGTGGTGGGCATGGTTCTGAGTGCTTTAAAAGGAGAGCACAGGAGAGTCTCTTCCTCTCTCTCTGCTCCACCATTTTCTGCCATGTGAGACCCCTGCATTGCTGTAAAGCCCCCACCAAAGAAGACCCTCACCAGATGTGTTCCCTGGACTTTGGACTTCCCAGCCTCCAAAANATGATTCTTACCAGCTATTAACTGTAGCAAAGAAAACAGAAGAGAGGAAAAGAAAAAAAAAAATCTTCTTGGTTTCAGCTTCACTGGGAAGCTAGTCAATCTGTGCTAGTTGTCAAAAGTGCCCCACCTGCGAACTTAAATTTCACTTGGGAGAAAAGAGCCCATGAGGAGGTTAACCGTGACCCTAGAATTCCATATCTGAGGGGAAGGGGGAGCAGGTGGAGAATCCATCATTTATGCCCACTGCCACACTGCCTCTCTCAGAGAGTTCTTGACACACTCCTGTTTTCTTTGGAATTTTAGAAATTGCACTTTTGGCACCACCACTCATAAAGTCTTCACTGAAACTCTGTTCTCCACCTCCCATCTATCCCATATATTTAAAACCTCAAATTTTCTCTTTCTGCATTCTTGGCACCAAAGTCTGAATTGATGGTGGGCTCCCTCTGGGAAAGAGATTCCATGCCTTCTTATGAGCAAGGAACACATTAGTATCAGACAGTTCACACAGCTCTAATCTCATGTTCTCTCTCTCTGTGTGTTTCTTCACCCCAGTGGGATCCCCAGTTGTAAATGGCCTAGGGCGGCCAGAGAGGCTGCAGCTCTTGCCTTCTCCTCTGAAATTTCTCCGGCCAGTCCTTCCATCTCCCTTGCAGAGAAAGCCCCTTGGTCCCACATTTGCCCCAGCTGAAAAGAATGACTCAACAGTTTTCTGAACTGGCTTGCTGTGGGTGGTGTGGCTTGAGGGGGTCTAATGATATGTAATATCCATGAGCTTATAATACAATCTGGACCTGCGCTGCTCTTTTCAGCTAAAACCCATTACAGAAGGCATCTGGAGAAAACAGACCCAAAGAATAGAAGAAAGAAAAGCTTCATTCTTTCAAAATCACCAGAGTGTTTGTCAAGTTAGCCTAGAGAAACAAACACCTTTGTGCCAAGAAACTATAGGTGGAATCATCATGAGTATTTTTATTTACCATTATTTGATAACTTCATGGACAGTGCTTTATTTCTTGTTTGGCAGAAAATATGAAAAAGCTGATGCGGTTCCTGGCCTTAAAAGACATGGTCTCCCAACTTCTATAATTTTATTTGGATACTTATATGTGTGTCCCACAGTAAGTGTTTGCTGCTAACACTACATCATGAGTGGCAAGCTCAAAGTTACAATAAGTTATGCATAATTTTTAGTCTCTTAGAATGTCTATAAATACAGTGTGAAGTGTTCAACTTGTTATTTAATGCAACATCTGAAATCAGATTGCTCTGATGCAAATGTTTATCTCAGTGTTATAATTGTGGCATGAATTCTTCTGAATTTATTTTGTTTGCAAAGAACATTTTATTAATTAGTACAACACTCAAGGGTATTACACTTTTTTAGAGCCATCAGTGTCAAAATTTTTGCAAATATAAAATTATAACTGATTTATCAAAGAAGAGAAGGTGTGTTAAATGATTTTTAAAATAACATTTGGACAGCATAAGTACTCCTAGGGGCATATTTTCCAAACGTTTTTAAGCATTGAAGCATTTACTAATTTTATTATTTATTGCCTCCCATTATCATCCTATGTTGTTCCTTTTGACAAAAATCACAGTGCAAGGATCTTATCTTTGTATTCAGTTGTTATGAACTAAAATACCAATCCAAGAAAGTCTGGCTTATTTTACAATAAAATTGTCTATAATTCTTGTTTTTGTTCTTATTTTATTCATATATATTGTCACACTATTGACTGTGTTGAATCTTTGTATAGAAATATATAGCCTCCATTTGTTGTCACTTAGGAGTAGGAATTTCATTCTTCAAAGGTTTATTTTTGTGTGTTTTTTGATTTTTGATTGCAACTCATGCTTATTGGAACTTCATATATGAGATTTATTTAAGGAGTGAATTTAAGTTGAGTTTCTTCAGAAAGATTTAATTTTGTTTCTAAAAAGTACCTGTGGAAACTACTAACCTAAATTTGGGCAGGGGAGACCACACAGATAGCAAGAATTTTTTCCCAAGCCTACATAAATGTCAGTTGTGGTTAGTAATACTCAGGTGAGACTTTTCTTAATCCCTTCACCTAAAGCTGACACTGTTAGTGTTTTTTACTATCTCAGTCTGCTCATGGGGATTTTTACCTAATTTACCCTTACATGAGGATATCACTTTTGAGGGTTCCAGATTTATGAAGAAGTTCATATCCAATGTCTTACCTTGTTCATGCCCTAGGCTTTGTCTTCTGTTCCCCACCTGCCTTGGGTTGAATGTCCCCCCAAAACTTAACACCACTGTAACTGTTGAGGGTGGGAAATCCTACTGTGGTAATGGAAATGTGGGGCCTTGAAGAGGTGATTGAGTTGATCGTTTAATGCTGGTGGTGGGCATGGTTCTGAGTGCTTTAAAAGGAGAGCACAGGAGAGTCTCTTCCTCTCTCTCTGCTCCACCATTTTCTGCCATGTGAGACCCCTGCATTGCTGTAAAGCCCCCACCAAAGAAGACCCTCACCAGATGTGTTCCCTGGACTTTGGACTTCCCAGCCTCCAAAACTATGAGCAATAAATTTCATTTTCTTACAAATTACCGAGTTCTGTGTATTTTGTTATAAGCAATAGAAATGGACTAATACACCATCCATGTTACCCAGTAAAACAAATTCTTTAGGCCACCAAGGACTGACAGATGACTCCAGAAGAGCCATTGGATTAATAGCTGGGTTAATTTTTGGATTTATACATTCTTGTCATTTTTTTTGGCCTTGAAGTGATGGTCTCATTTCCATAAAAGCTCACTCATGCATCTTAAGAAGTGTACTTTCCATTTTATTTCATATTGTTTTGTGTTCTGTACTGTGAACAGTCTTCATATGCCATATTACCAAAAACAAAGGCAATGGCTTACATTTTAAAAAACACTAGTTTTTACCAAATGGCTACCCACATTTTCAGCTTTCTAGTGTTTCTTGTATTACCTTGATATTTTTTCCATCTGTTCCCTTGATATTAACTCTACCTTAAATTACATCAAGTTCCTATATGTTTAAAGAACTTTAGACAAACTAAATTTAACAGAGTTTAATTTGAGCAAAGAACAATGTGCAAATCAGGCCACCGACAGAATCAGAACAGATTCAGAACAACTCCACCACTGCCACATGGTCAGTTAAGACATACAGACAAAAAAGGGGGAGTGACATACAGAAAATGGAAGTGAGGAACAGAAGAGTTGGATGTCTGTAACTGGCTGAGACTCAGCTACTTGTTACATAAGTAGGTTATAGTCTGCTTGCACATCAAGTTAGGTTACAGTTCACTATGTCTGAAGAAATCTTTTAAGCCAAATTAATTTAAAAGTTCCCCCTTTTTGGTCATCCAATTGAGAGGTTGACCAAAACTTTAGGCACGAACATCATGCTATGTCATCATTGCAAATGGGCTTATTTTGTCCCAAATCCCACTGGGAAATAGCAGTGGGTTTTATAAGGTGGGATCAGGAAAAGACAATAGGAAAAAAAACTGATTAGCATCAAATTGCTATGGCCACCTGTCTAGACCCCAGAATTCAGAAGCTTAAATCCCAAGACAAGCTAAGCACAGGAAGTGTGCAAGGCTTTGGGGGAAGCCCAGTAACCAGTTCCCTCACAGATTTAGTTCACGAACAAATTAAGCAAGTATCAAACATATCACAAAAGCAACAATTTTATGACTTTAAAATATCAGAGACAGTATAAATTTGTTTTGACCAAGAGACAAACTTAGGCAAAAATGTCTGAATTAAATTCTGAAGACATATCTGTTTTACCAATAATTTTACAGTATCCCTGTACTGGCCAGCTGCCAAAAACAAAAAAACCTAGCCTCATTTACTAAAGTCACATGAAGTTGAAAAGTATACAGGCCTATCTAACTCAATGAGCATGCATTATTTATAGCCAATTTAGTGCCATGTAGACAATATACTAACACATGTATAGACAAACGTAAACATAACACACAGTCCACACATGTATACATGCACACATTAAAAAAAAAGAAATAAATAAAGATATTATAGCTTTTATTTAAAATTTTAGTAATGAGACAGATAAAACATAAAACTCACAAGGCAAGCGAGTTTTGACACCAAGACAAAATAAAATCGTAGAATTTCACCATAGGATTTTAGGAGGAGATACACTGATAAGCCTAGAAGAAAATTCAGAAATCTGTTCAAAATAACCAGTTTAATGCCAGAAAGTGGTATTTTGGAGACTTATTTATTTCAACAGGCAGTCTTTTTAACTGAGCTTCTGTTTCTGACCTAAAATTACTGAGTTCAGGGAAGATAAACGAATAAAGCAAAAAAAGCATTCTCTATGCCTGAATTCAGCATAGATAACTCTGAAAAAGATGCAAGCCTACTTTAACTGATGGTCTGTTTTTCTTATAAACACTTTATCCAGATATTTTTTT
>NW_007733767.1:170009-174749 GCF_000696425.1 Galeopterus variegatus | reverse complement strand
GTCTACAGTATTTTTGTCCTTTTATTCACCAAGAGCATCTATAGATTGATTCATTCATTTAAACCTTATTCTCTCTTTGTAAGAAAAATATCAGACACCTCTTAAAGCCTGGCACTAGAATAGATATTTTAGCTATGTGGTCTTATATTACTTTTCCCCATAAAGAATAATTACTACTAACACTACATGCAATGGTAAAAAATTATCATCAGCTATTGGCAACTCTAGATGTATTGACATTTCCTAATATGTACATAAATACATACATACATATATACGAGCTAATATACAAATCAAATTCAAAAATTCAAAAATTCCAAGAATGTATAAATAAAATAAAATTATATTATTTATTCAAGTGACTCAAGAAGCCTTTGTAAAAGTGAGTCTGAAAAAAAATCATAATTTTAGGGCCGGCCCGGTTGCGCACTGCTACAGTGCGCCGCTTGGGAAGCGCGGCCACTCACTGGCTGAGCGAGGTGCGGGAGCAACACCGAGGGTTGCGATCCCGTAGCTGGTCCCGGTCCGGTGCGGACGTGACACTGAGGGTTGCGATCTATTGCCGGTCACGAAAAAAGACAAAAAGGAAAAAAAAAATCATAATTTTATTATAAGTGAGGACAGTGGTGAAGAAAAGTATAATATCAACAATCCACCACCTGATTCTTTTAAGCTTCTACTAAGCATATTTTATGCAATCTATTTTTTTAAATGTACAAAATAGCTATTTTGTCTGCCAAATAATTAATTAGGCATTGCAATAGAAGAATGCTGAGGATGCTATGATAAAATGTATTCTTTCAGAAAGAATATTTGAGACTCTAGTATTTGCAAAGTACAGTTTTAAGCTTTGGGAGATACAGTCATGAATAAAAGAAATAAAATTCCTTCCTTCATTTATCTACATTCTAGCATAGAAGACTGGTATTGAACAAATTATATAAGGAAAGCATGTTACATAGTATACCAGAAGGTGATAAATGCCTAAAGAAAGAAAAAAAATAGAGTAAGAAATGGATAGTAGTATTCCGTTGTGTATATATCCCGCATTTTCCTTATCCAGTTGTCCACTGATGGACACTTAGGTTGGTTTCATACTTACTACTCAGCCATAAAAAGAAATGAAATTCTGCCATTTGCAGAAATATGGATGAGTCTGGATAAATTATGTTAAATGAAATAAGGCAGACAAGGAAAGAGAAATACTGCATGTTCTCACTCAGAACTGGGTGCAAGGAAGGAAGGAAGAGAGGAAGGGAGGAAGGGAGGAAGGGAGAAAAAAGACCACAACAATATGCTGAACTTACAGAAGGAGTGAATAAACCGAAGGATATTAGTGATGCGGGGGAGGGAGGAAGGGGTTTGGGGAGTGACTGGGAGCGTAAAGGGCATAAGGAAAAATCATGATTCGTAATAATGAATATGGTAATAATAAATAATAAAAAGTAAAAGTAAAATAAAATAAAAACTAAATTAAATTAAATTAAAAGAAAAAAAAAAAGAAATGGAATAAAGAATGACATCTGGAGGGAAGGTGCTGTTTCACACCAGTCAGTTACAGGTTCTGAAAAGGAGGCGCTTGAGGATGGAACAAAACAAGGGGCAGCAGGCCGTGGGAAAACTAAAGAAAAGAGTGTACTAGATGGAGTAAACTGAGGCAAAGTGATGTATACAAAAGACAATTTAATGGCTTTGATTTTATTTAGAGTCTTGTGAAAGGATGAATAATGAAGAAAGACATTGGATTCGCCAATACAGAAATAATTGTTGTCTCTGACAGGAAATTCACTAGATCTATGAGAAGGAAACTTCACGTGAGCCTAGAAAATGCCTGGTAGTAAACCGGGTAATGCTAATCAATTCAATATCAAATTCCTTTAGATTATTTGACATCTCTCCCCTCCCTCCAACCTCCAGCACCTCTTCCAATCACTTCACTCCTAGTACTTGTCTGTCTAGGACCTCTACATACCTGTAAGAGCAAATCTGCCAGCCTACCTGCATCTGAACCCGTGAATTTTACCTTCTCTCTGCTAAAGTGAATAAGCTGCTTCATGCTGCTGTGCAGGATCATATCCTCCGCTTCTCCTCTGGATCCCATCAGCTTTTCCCTTCGCCAGGATATTGTTACTCTCTCACCTCTCTGTTAATGTAATTCTATCCCTTTCTACTGTATTATTCTCATCAATATCAAACACAATATAAAGCTCAACATTAAAAAAAAAACTACATAATCTCATTTTCTCATTCTAGTCTTCTTCATTTGCTCACCTTTACTAAATAACTCGAGAGCTGTCAATACTTACTCTAGTTTTTCTCTCCACCTATTCTCTCTTTTATGTATTCTCATCAGTATGTTATCAATTTTTTTTCTAAATATAATAGATATATAGAAAAGATAGAAAAACTGATATTTATTAATATAAAACTGTGTTTATAAATTTTTAATAAAAAACAAGAATAAAATCCTTCTTAAAAAATTAAAAGAAGAAACACATCCATTTTTAAGGAAACAAACCAGAGATAAGCATCTTTATACAGAGAATATTTTCCCCTACTAATACTGCTTATTCTTTGAAAACCAAAATTTCAGGAGGGTGATGGTCTTCTTTTTAATAGGGACTGAGCACACGGAATGCAAATGTGAATGCTTAACTTCTCTTTTTTCTCATTCCAATGCTTCCTTTTTTAGTCACCCTTAAATTAATGAACAACAAAAGAGACTAAACTGAGAGGTAAATGCTGAAGATTTTAAATTCATGAGATTGCATAATGGCTATAATTGCTAAATGAATATATTCACTTCTTTGTTCATTATTTTTCTAAATGAAAGTGAAAAACTGACATGTAAAGAGGTAGGTAGAGAAAGGATTTTTTTTCTGTTTCAGACCTGCCCATCAAGTGATTTCTTTCATGGAGGCTCCATCTGAACTGCCTCTTTTCCAGTAGGTCAAAACTTGCTCTAAAGGCCACATTTGACAGTGTGACTACTAATGCCAAGTCAAGACATGAAAATCGGCAGGGCTTTCTCAGCTTCTTGTAGACTGATGACCTTTTTGAAACCTAATACAAAATAGGATTCATTGATGGAAGCATCTGGAGATTGCTCTATGTAACATATGTTTTGAAGCATTAACTTGCTTTATACAATAAGCATGGAAAGAAGTTTTATAGATTTTGCAGACATGCTGTTTTCAATTTGAGGAAATTTTATGATAAAATCTGAAAATCTAAAATAAAAATACTAATTGTATGACATTATTGATTTATTTACCTTTTAAACAAACAAATTCAAATGATTTCATTTTGACTTTTCCTTATCTAATGTAGGTCCCACAGGAAGAATTAAAACAGAGGGTTTTGTTAGCAGATATATGAGGTTTATGGTGCACTTTTCTTGAAATGCCTTTTTGTTTATACACTTTTATTTTTCTTTAACAGCATCAGTAACCGAATGGATGCATCTTGGAAGCAGTGAAAAGTGTTGCAAAAGGCAAACTTCAGGAAATATTTCATCTTCATTTTGTCTGAAGCAAAATCAAATATTTAGAATACATTCAACTAAATATAAAGAAGCAAAGCATCTAATACTTGTACTTCCTCAACATTAGTCGTATGTGGTATGTGTGGATACATTATGTGCACAAATATAATTTTTAAAAATTATGATATGGCCTAGACGGACAGAGGAATTATAGAGTAGCATGTGAATTATGGTTATTACACAGCAAAAGCAATAGGAACTCTTTTAGAGAAAAGAAAACTTGGGAAAAAATAAAGACACATTTCAACTTTCATAATCTTGAGATAATAAAAAATAAAATAAACAGAATTTAACTTAAATTAATTAAATTATAATAAATCCCAAATCCCATTTCTTAAGTGCATTAGTCATATTTCAAGAGCTCGACAATCCCAAGTGTTAGCAGATACCTTATTGGGCAGTGCTTATTATATATTTTTATCTTTGCCGAAAGCTGTACTGAATCTAGTGCTAATCTAGAATTTGAAACACACCTTTTGATGAAGTTTGGGTATATTTTTCTCTCTGTTGTTTCTAACGTTTAAGGGAATGCTGGTGGGGGGGTATATAGATGTTATGTTTTTTCTAAATTGAACATATATTCATAATAAAATTTTTCAGCAAACCAAGTGTAGAAGCAAACTTTCAAAATCAGATAAAGGATCTATAAAAAAGCCAAAGCTATAATATATCTAATAATGAACTGTTCAATGCCATCCCAACCAAGATTTTGAGTTTTATTAAAAAGTTCTTCTTGAATCTTCTTGAGATAATCACTTTTACTTTATTATTTGAATGTTAAATCAACTTTATATTCTTGAGATTAACCTCATTTTGTCATGATATCTTGTTCTCTTTATATGTTACTCTACTTGATATGACAATATTGTTTAAAAATGTGTGCATTTCATTTTTATAAAGGGTATGGGGCTATAACATTATTTTCTTGTAATTTCATGATCAAGTTTGGTATTACGTTTGTTAGCATCAAAAAAATGAATTTTGAAGTGTTATCTTCTTTCATTTTTTTATTGGTTATGAATGTTCATGAGACACAAAGCTGATTGTCACCCCACATGCCCAAGATTTGAAGGCCAGATCCATACTGGCAGCATGCTTATTAGCACATATTTTGATTGTACCCCATGTCTCCCACCAATTATCCCCAACCCTTCTCCCCAGCCCCTTTTCCCCCACTCCACTTTGTATCCCTAGGT
>NW_007733767.1:166942-168577 GCF_000696425.1 Galeopterus variegatus | reverse complement strand
GTCTATTCAGCTCCTTTGCCCATTTTTTAATTGAGTTATTTGATTTTTTACTGTGCAATTGCTTGAGTTCCTTGTACATGATGAATATTAATCCCTTGTCAGATGCACAGTTAGCAAAAATTTTCTCCCATTCTGTAGGTCGTCATTTCACTCTGTTGATTGTTTCCTTTGCTGTGCAGAAGTTTTTTAAATTGAGTCTATAGCATTCATATATTCAAGACCTAATTTTCCAGGTTCTTGGTATTCTTGGCCCCAAATTTCCGTTAACTGCCTCCAACCCGTTTCACTGCTCATCCACCAGAAATCACCCCTAAAGCTTACAGCNTAATATAATTTTCTCTAAGTCCATCTGTATTGTTATGAATGGCAGTATTTCATTCTTTTTTATAGCAGAGTAGAATTCCATTGGGTAGATATACCACAGTTTCCTTATCCACTCATCTGATGATGGACATTTGAGCTGATTCCAACTCTTGGCTATTATAAATAGTGCTGCAATAAACATGGGAGTACAGGTATCCTTTTGGAATGGTAATTTCCATTTCTCTGGGTATATTCCCGGCAGTGAAATAGCTGGGTCATAGTATAGGTCTATCTGTAATTGTTTGATGAACCTCCATACCATTTTCCATAAAGGATGCACAATTTTGCAGTCCCACTACCAGTGTGTAAGAGTTCCTTTTTCTCCACAACCTCTCCAGCACTTATCATTCTCAGTCTTTTGGATATTAGCCATCCTGACTGGAGTGAGATGATATCTCAAAATGGTCTTGATATGCATTTCCCGTATGCTGAGTGATGTTGAGTATTTTTTATGTGTCTGTTGGCCATTCATATATCTTCCTTTGAGAAATGCCTACTCAGCTCATTTGCCCATTTTTTAATTGGGTTAGTTTTTTTTTTTTTTTCTGTAAAGTTGTTTGAGTTCCTTGTATATTCTGGATATTAGTCCTTTGTCAGATGTACATTTTGCAAATATTTTCTCCCACTGTGTTGGTTGTCATTTCACTGTGTTGATTGTTTTTTTTGCTGTGTAGAAGATTTTTAGTTTAATATAATCCCATTTGTTTTAAAAAGGAAATCAACGGACACGAAAACCCCAGTATAAGTACTAGTCTGTACCCAATCCTATTTCCTGGAGTGTTTCTCCTAATTTCATTCTTTTTTTATGGCAGAGTAGTATTCCATGGTATGTATATACCACAGTTCCCTTATCCAATCGTCCATCAATGGGCATTTAGGTTGGTTCTGTATCTTGGCTACTGTAAACAGAGCTGCAATGAACATAGGAGTGCAAGCATCCCTTCAACATAATGATTTCCATTCCTCTGGATATATACCCAGAGTGAGATTGCAGGATCATATGGAAGATCTATCTATAGTTGTTTGAGATACCTCCATACTGTTTTCCATAGCAGTTGTACTAATTTACAGTCGCACCAACAGTGTAAGAGTGTTCCCTTCTCTCCACACCTGCACCAGCATTTGCTATGCTCCATCTTTTTGATTATACCCAGTCTAACTGGGATGAGGTGATATCTAAATGTGGTTTTAGTTTGCATTTCCCTGATAACTAGTGCTGTTGAGCATTTTTTCATATACCTGTTGGCTATTTGTATGTCTTTCTTTGAAAAA
>NW_007733767.1:163579-166018 GCF_000696425.1 Galeopterus variegatus | reverse complement strand
TTAACTGCCTCCAACCCGTTTCACTGCTCATCCACCAGAAATCACCCCTAAAGCTTACAGCCACTTGATTTTGGACAAAGGCAACCAAAACCTAAATTGGGGAAAAGACTGCCTCTTCAACAAGTGGCGCTGGGAAAACTGCACATCCATATGCAGGAGAATGAAACTAGATATACACTTCTCACCATATACTAAAATTAACTCAAAATGGATTAAAGACTTAAGTATAAGACCTGAAACTCTAAAATTACTAAGGGAAAATTTAAGTGAAACACTTCAGAAACTAGGTCTGGGCACAGACGTTATGAACATGAGCCTGAAAGCACAAGCAACAACAACAAAAATAAACAAATGGGACTATACCAAACTATTTTCTAAAATATGTTGTACAGTATCATCACTATTACGTCTTAGTTAAAAGTTTGATAAAATTCACCAGCAAATCAATCTGGTCCTGAAGGTTTCTATGTGATAAAGTTTTTCATTATGAATATAATTTATTTAATGAATAAGGGGTATTCATATTTTCCATTACTTCTATGTTAGCTTTAGTAAAGTATATTTTTCCAGAAATTTGTGTATTTCATCATAGCTTTTAAAATTTATTAGTATAAGCTTGTTTCTGAAATTTGCTTTTTATACCTTTAATATCTCTAGAATATGTAGTGATATCCCCCTATTTCATTCCTCATAATGGTGTTTTTATTTTCATTCTCCGTCCCCTCCCATCCCATTTTTACCTTACTTAATTTTTCTAGGGATTTATCAATATTACTAATCTTTTTAAAAATCAGATTTTGGATTTATTGATTTTCTCTTTTTTATTTATTGTTTTTTCTTTATATTTATCATTGCTCTCTTCTCCTTATTTTGAATTTTATTTTCTTCTTTTTCTAGATTTTCTTAATGTTAAAATGTATATCAACCACTGTCTTTTAATTAATTTTTATGTTTTATTTACATACAGTAAGTCATTTTCTGATGTAAAGGCCTATGATTTTGACAAATGCATACAGTCACAGTCATGTAACTAACACAAAAATCAAGATATGAAGCAATTCCATTGCCTCAAAATTCCCTTATGCTTCTTTGTAGTCACCCATCCCCACTCCTGGTCCTTGCCTGGCAACACTTACCTTGAAATATTCTATAATTATATTTTTTTCCAGAATGTCATATTTTAAAAAATCCTACAGCACATAGTCTTGGAGTCTTGCTTCTTTTACTTCGCATAACACATATGGTAATCATCCATCAGGTTGCATATTTTAGTAGTTTGTTCCTATTTATTGCTGAGTACTAGTGTGTTGTAGGCATCCGCCAGAGATTCAGTTAGCTAATGAAGGACATTTGGGTTGTTTCCAGTTTGGGAAATTTTAATAAAATATCTATGAACATACGCATAAAAGTTTTTGGTTTACCCATAAGTTTTCATTTATTGCGGGTGAGTAACTGAGCAAGGGGTTGCCAAGCAATCTATAAGTATGCATTTAAATCTAAAATAAACTGCCAAACACTTTTCCAAAGTGGCTGTACCATTTTCCTTACCAAACAGCAATTTCTAAGACTTCTCATTTCCTCACATTCTTGTCAGCACTTCGTATTGTTGGATTTTACTTTTTATATTATTCATCTCCATAGTGATAAACTTATTTATCATCTCTGTATGTTTTTGATGAAATATCTGTTTAAATCCTTTGCCTATTTTTTAATGGAAATGTTTGATTTATTATCATTAAGATTTGATTTTTTTATATATATATTCTGGATAAGAGTTCTTTCTCAAATAAATGAGTTGGAAATACTTTCACCTGGTTTGTGGCTTGTCACAGAGCAAAATGTTTCATTCAACTTTTGATTTATCAGCTTTTAAGAGATGTGATTCTGGCATTGCCTCACTTTTTGCCTAATGGAAGTTTACAAAGATTTAATTTTGTATTTTCTTCTAGAAGCTTTGTAGCTTTTCAACTTATACTTAGGATTTACATTTAATTAATTCTGAGTTAAGTTTTGAGATGCAGTGGGAATTACGAAATGAGGTTCATTTTTGTGAGATGAATGTCCAATTTTTCTAACACCATTTGTTTTTGTTTTGTTTTATATTTATTTATTTTATTATGAATATTAATGAGATACAAAGCTGATTGTCACCCCTCATGCCCATGATGTGAGGGCCAGATTCATACTGGCAGCATACCCATTACCACAAATTGCATTTGTACCCCGTGTCCCCCACCCAATTATCCCCCAGCCTCCTTTCTCCTCCCCTTTCCCCCTCCCACTCCACTTTGTAGCCCAAGGAATGTTCTCTCCCTCTACAAGACCAATGCAGCCGTGTCCCCCACCCAATTATCCCCCAGCCTCCTTTCTCCTCCCCCTTCCCCCTCCCACTCCACTTTGTAGCCCAAGGAATGTTCTCTCCCTCTACAAGACCAATGC
>NW_007733767.1:156250-162892 GCF_000696425.1 Galeopterus variegatus | reverse complement strand
TTCCCCCTCCCACTCCACTTTGTAGCCCAAGGAATGTTCTCTCCCTCTACAAGACCAATGCACTACTGTGGTCTTTCTTTCCTTCCTTCTTTCTCTCAGCTCCCATTTGTTAAAAACACTAGCCTGTCTCTATTGATTTAGCTTTGTCAAAAATCAATGGATAATGTAAGTACGAGCCTATCTCTAGAATCTCTATCCTATGCCATTGAACAATGTATTTTTCCTTTTCCCAAAATCATACTGTCTTGACTACAGTAACTTTATACTAATTGAAATTGAGTAGTATAAATCCTCTAGCTTTGTTCCTTTTTTAAAAATTTGTTATGGCTATTCTAGTCCTTTTTTTATTGTATTCATTTTAGAACAAGCCAACTAATATCATCATGATACTCTCCTGGAATTTTGATAGGATTGGGTTGAGTCTTCTGATGCATGATATGGTATATCTCTTCTTTATTTAGTGACTCCCTTGCTTTTTTGTACTCAAGATGTGTTTTTAGCCTGCGGTTCCTACACATATTTGTTATTTATACACAAGTATTTATACATAGATTTATACATGTTTGGGGAGTTATTTTAATTATAATTATAATAATTATTAAATTATATGATTTAACATAAACATGCATACACATATACATACATTCACATTTACATTTCTAGTTGTCCATTGCAGAAACATAAAAATACAATGAAATTCAGAATATGAATTTCGTATTCTGCAAAGTTGTTGAACTAACCTAGTAGCTATTTTATACATTGCTATGGATTTTTCTGCATACACAATCATATATTCTACAAATGGAAACAATTATATTTCTCTCTTTTCAATGTTGATGCTTTTTGGGTTTTTTTGCTGCCTTATTCCACTTGCCAAGACTTCCAGTATGATGTTGAGTAGACATGTTGACAAGAGGGCATTCTTATTTCCAAACTCAGGGAGGGGAAAAAGTATTTCACTCTTTCATCTTTAACTATTATATTAGCTACAGGGCTATTTTGTAGATGAACTTCATTATTTTGAGGGAACTCAGTTCCTAGTTTATTGAAAAACTTTATAATGAATGTATGTTCAATTTTGTCAAATATTTTTCTGTATCTATTGAAATGAACATACGGGTTTTAGGCTTTTCTTACGATGCATTATATTGATAGATTTTTTATACTAAATCAGCCTTGCATTCCTGGAATAAACTTTAATTAATCATGGTATGTTATTCTTTTTTATGTCATTGTATTTGTTTACTAGCATTTTGTTAAAGTATTTGCTTGTATGTTAACAGAAATGTTCATCACTAGTTTTATCTTGTAATGATTTTGTCTGGTTTAAATCAGGATAATGCCAGCTTCACAAAATATACTGGGAATTGTTCCCTCAACTTCTGTTTTCTAGAAGTGATGGTTTAGAATTGGTATTATATATCCCTTAAATGAGTGGTAGAATTCGCCAGTGCATCCATCTGGGACTTTTACTTTATTGGAAGATGTTGGGCTTGATCACAGATCCCTCTGCCCTGTCCTGTGCAGTTCATGAGTCAGGTAGTTGAAAAAGATTCTGGCAGATGATAACAGGATAGACATGCTTTATTTGATGCAAGCTCTGCCAGCCAGCGGTTCAGAGCCATTGTCTCTTACACTGGAAGTACACAACAATGGCAACGAGCCAAGGAGTATATAGGTGCACAAGCACAGTTACACCACTCTTACATAACTTGTTTAAAATGGATGTGCTGAATCATACCCAGCCAGATATGAGGCAAGGGGGCCTGACTGTACTGACTCCATTTTCCTCACAGAAGATTTTAAACTAAAAATGCAATTTTCTTAATGAATTTTGGAATATTCGGGTTACTTTTTTCTTGAGTAAGCCTTGGTAGTTTGACTTTTTTAAGAAATTGATTTATTTCATCTAAGGTGTGAAATTTATGAGCATAAATTCATTTGTAGTATTTCCTTTTTATATTTTTAACACATGTAGGGTATCTTTCGTTCTTTATACCGATATTTTGTGTCTTCTCCCTTACTTTTCCCATCCATCTACTTAGAAAACCAGCTTTTCATTTAATTAATTTCTCTGTTGTTTTTATGTTTTCAATTTCATTGACATCTTCTGTTCTCTTTGTAATTTCCTTGTTCTACTTTCTTTGAGTTTAATATGCTCTTCTCTGTTACAGTTTCTTAAAATGAAATGTTAGAGTACTGATTTGAGAACTTTTGGGGGAAAGGCCAACTTCAGTTCAAAGCTGGGAGACAAAAGTAAAAATCAAATAAACAAAAAAAGAAACTCTTCCCCATTACCTTTTTCAGTTAATAGAGGTTCATTTTCCAGATTACTCTGGACCGAAAAATGGGATTTCTCTTGGACTTTTATCTTATCATTCTTTCATGGCAGCTCTGTGCAGTGCCCTCCCTCAGCTCAAAGCTACTATACACACACACACACACACACATATATATGTATATATGTATATATAGAGATAACTCACCCCTGTACAGGTTGCTTTTGAAGTTTTAACTTCCAGTCCTAATGCACCTGTTTATTGTTTACTCTTCAGAATCCTCAGACAGTTCCTTCTCCAGAAATTTTAATTTTAATCAGTGGGGAAAAAATGGCTCGTGGACTTACTCTATTTTACCTGGCTTTATAAGACTCTATTGTTTCTTAAAGAAATCAAAAGGAGAACAGTACTATGTCATATTTGTATTTAAGAATATATTTTCCATAATCACTGTTCTTTCTTCTTGTAGTTCATATTTTTTATCAGCTGGAGAATGTCCTTTAGCATTGTTTGTAGGGTACATCTTTAGACATTGAATTATTTCAGCCTTTATTTATCTCATTTTAAAAATTATTTTACCTCATGTTAAAGGATATCTCTAGATACAGAATTCTGGATAGATCTTTTTTTTTCCTCCCTTTGGCTTTTTGAAGATGTCATCTCTTTGTATTTTGGCCTCTATTATTTTTGAAAATAAAAACAATTGGCATTTGCATCATAATTTTCTTCTTGCATTGAGTAATTCTTCTCTGGTTTTTAAGAGTTTTTCTTTGTCTTTGCATTTTAGCAGCTTCATTGTGATATTCCTAGGCATGCTTTATTTATAAGGTCTATTCATCTCTTAGTTGTAAATATTTTTTAACCGTATTTGAGAATTTTTTTTAATCACAAGTTCCTTGGATTTTTTTTTCTGTCCTATTATGTTTTCCTCTTCTTCTGAGATTCCAATTTCATGTAATTGTACTGCCTGTTAATGTCCCACCTGCTAGCATGTCTCTATTTTTCCGTCTATTTTCTCTGCTCTTCATATGAAATAATTTTTATTGATCTGCTGTCCAGGCAACTGACCCTTTACTCTGGCATCTCCAATCCAAGGTTAAGCTGATCTAGTGAATTTTCTTTATATCCTGTCTTTTATATATCAGTTCTCAAATTTCAATTTTATACTTTTTTAATAGTTTTCATTTCTCTGCTGAGATTCTCCATATGTTCACTCAATATAACCATTCTTTTTCTTAAGTTCTTGAACATATTTATGGCAGATTTTTAAAATTCCTGTCTGGTAATTTCAACATCTGGATAATTTTGGCATCTGTTTCTATTGGCACCCTTGGGTTTTTTTTGATTATGGTTTACATTTTTCTGTTTTTATACATGTTTTTGAGTTTATGATTCATATTGTTGATGATATATTACAGTGAGTTATAAAATATATTATCTTATGTTAAGAATGTTGATTTTTTTTCTGACAAGCAGTTAAACGATTTTGGAATTTTTATGTTCATCTTGTTGGTTTTATTCTTTGTAAGGGCAGACATATTTCAATTTTGTTCTTATACTTAGAATGTACTTCTTACACTACACTACAGGGTGGCAAATGATGGCAGATGGCAAAACACAGTGGCCTGTTTTTGCAAAACCCACAGCTAAGGATGTTTCTTACATTGATAAAAGTTTGTTTTAAAAAAAAAAAGATGACTAAGTGACAGACACAGACACAAATATTTACTATCATACCCTTTTCAGAAGATATTTTCCCAATCTTGTTCTTGGAATAGTCCTTTCTCCAAAGTCAACATATCCTGGCCTTCTGTTGTCTTGTCGCAATGCCTGAGAGGCTCAGCAAGATCCCTCTACCTAATAGGCTGGAACTCCAAAACTTTACAAAAATGAATAACCTCTGATATCTCTCCTCTGATCTCGGCTCCATCGCAGCTGCTCTCTGCTAGACTATGTACAGTATATGAAGCTTTCTGCCAAAAACCTGTTGTTGAATCCCACATGCAGATTATTAGGTTGCTCCTCCACCTTTCCTCACTCCCTTCACAGATACCTCCTCTTGGACCTTGCATTCTTCAGTCCCTTCTGCAGCCATGAACTATGACCTGAGAAAAATGGTCCCTCTGCTTGGGCTCCACCTCCCTGCACTGCACTAAGGAAAGTGTCCTAGCCAGACCAGCTAGGTGAAGATGGGACACAGACTTACATTGTCTGCTTCCCAACAACTGGAGATATTTACTGAGTTTGTCCAGTTTATAGCTGTATATAGTTGTAGGGCAAGTCTGGTACCAGTTACTGCATTGCTATAGCCTATAACAGACATTTTCCCTGTACTTACATATCCCTTCTCTTATCTGACTCTCCCAGGCACACTACTTCTTAGCCACCGGTTGCAGGAAATGTTTCACCAGACTCATTCTCACATTGGAGACTGTTTGGCTTGCTCTTTTCTACATCTAAAATACATTTACTCTCATCCTCAGGAGGCTAGCACTTTTTATATTCCAGCTGAGATACCACTATTTCAAAGAGGACTTCCCCAAACATTTTACCAGAATGGCTTGATTACTTCTTCCCCACCAACTGAGATCTAGTCTATGTCAAATTTCATACTCAATATTTGTAGCCGATGTTATTGTTTCATCTATTCGTTTACTTGTTATTGACTGCCCCCCCATGTAAATGTAGACTTCATTTAATCAAGGTCTTTTTCAGCCTTGTTCACTTGTAAGTCCTCAGGGTCTAAAATGGTACCTGAAAATTATAATATAAGCAGAACAATAATAAGAATTAACATTTATATAAGGCTTACAATCTACCAGACAAGTAATTACAGGCACTTTTACATGTAATGACTTATTTAATTCTCACAAAGACTCTGTGAGGTAGGTACAACTATTTTCTCTACTTAAATATAAAGAAATTAAGACAGAGAGGGGTTAAGAAACTTGCTAGGAGTTATATTGTAGCAAATGACAAAGTTAGAATGTAATTCCAGGCATGTGACACACACTTAAAAAATATTTGCTTTATGAATGAATTTCCGAATGATTTTATTGAGTAATTTTATGCATGCAATTTTCCCTTTTGATAAAATCAAAAGTCGATATAGATGTTTTCTTTCTACCTTTTTTTTTCATTTGTAAAGAATTGCAAAAGAAAAAAATGGAAAACTGATAAACTTTCAAGACAAGGACTTGGGATGGGGAGAGTAAAAGATGATGGGAGAGGTAAACTTTTGTATTATGTTTTGTTTTTTTTTTTTACTATGTAAATTTTCTAATTTTATATAAGCACTATTGGGTACAGAGTCTATGATTAGTTTTCACATATTTAAACTCTCTATTAATAAGAATCTCATGGACTAATTTCTTGTATTTCTAGGGCCTCCAACAAAAAGATGTACTGGTTTTCCTTCTAATTAATTAAAAGGGAACATACTGATAATTAAGACAGAAAGTAAAAAAAGTTTCAGAACAACAGCATTAAGCAAAAACAATTGAAAATACAAAAGGTTGTTTGAAAAACAGGCCTGCTGTATCTTGTCATAGCTGCTCTACAGCACTTTGAAAATGGCAGGTGGCATATAAGTGATGCTAGTTTCTAAATATAAGTATGTTGTCAAAGTATCAAAAGTGGAAACTTTTCACAGTATCAAAGGTGGAACCTCATTACTTTTTATCCCCTCTTATCCCAGGTCTGCATCCCCAATGTTTACCAGTATTTACATTAAGGAATGGCATAGGAAAACATTTATCAGATAAATTTTTGTTTTTTAAATATAAAGTCAGAAGTGTTTCTATTTTTAGGTGGAGTGAAATAACTAGAGAACAGTGCTCCCATTAGATCAACAACAGAAGCAAAAAAAGAGAAAGGAAGGAAGGAAGGAAAGAAAAGTTATTTCTTTGAAAAAGTTTCAAAGAGATGCTGAGGAAGTGGAGGGTTAAGACATTGGAGAGAGAAAAAACTAGAGGAAATAAAATGACTTTTGCAGCCACATTTTCCCAAAGGTAATTGATGCAAGAAAACTACTAACTCTTGAGGTTGTCATGATTAGTGCTCAGAGAAACTAACAGACATTTTTGGCAATAATGTGGGGCCTTAAATACATACTCTTCTCCTTAGGACAATTGCCGAATTCAGAAGCAAGATAAAGAGCAAGAACAAAACAGACAAATAAAAAAAATCTAAATGGAAATACTCTGAAAAGTAACCTCCAACTTGCTGTTTCCATTTTACCTAATTTTCAAAAAAAATAACTAACAATTTTCCAAAAATTATTTCTTGTAACTGTTTATAAAATTTGGAGAAAAATGTATTAGATGAAACAATTTAGCTATTGGAAGATTTCTCTGAAGTATTA
>NW_007733767.1:154533-155905 GCF_000696425.1 Galeopterus variegatus | reverse complement strand
AAAAAAAATAACTAACAATTTTCCAAAAATTATTTCTTGTAACTGTTTATAAAATTTGGAGAAAAATGTATTAGATGAAACAATTTAGCTATTGTAAGATTTCTCTGAAGTATTAATTTACTTGTTTTCATTTTGTCTGTATAGACACATCATAAAATCTGTTCAATTTCATTAAAAATTAAGGTCTCTGGTTTTTTGATTTTGGCAGCTGGCTGATCGGGGAACTCAAACCCTTTACCCTGGTGTTATAATATCATCTTCTAAACAACTGAGCTAACTAGCCAGTTCATATTTTTGCTTACTTTTGATTGTTATTTTCTGGATTTTCAAATTTAATTTGTTTGCTGTTTTTTCTTTAATTTTTCTAATAGTATACTTTCCACAGTTCTGTACATCCAGTAGTAGAAATTTAAATGCCAGAAGTATGACAAAAGTTTGTTGTTGCATTCATTTGTTTATTGCTGTTGTAACAAACTTAGTGGCTTAAATAATGCAAATTTATTATCTGACATTTCTCAGAATTATAAATCCAATATGGGTCTCATCAGGTTAAAATGCAAGGTTATATTTCTTTTCAGATGTTCTAAGGGGAAATTTGTTTCTTTACCCTTTTTATCTTCCAATAGTCACCCACATTCCCAGCCCTCTCCATCTTCAAAATCAGCAAAGATGTATCTCTCTGACAATCCCTCCTTTGTCCCATCTTCTTTCTCTTTGACTCACTCTTCTACTTGTAATTATATCAGGCCCACTCAGATAATCCAGAATAATCTCTTTAATTTAAGGCCAGATGATTAGCAGTGTTAACACTTCCTGCAAAACTTAATTCCCCTTTTGCCACATAACCTATCATAATCATAGGTTCTTGGGATTAGTGTGTGGACACTTTTTTGGGGGTGGGGTGGAGTCATCATTTTGCTTACCATGGTTATTAAAAATTTAGACATACAATATTAGAGCACACACGGTATTTGATACATTGGTTCAAGAATGGTAAAAATGTCAAAAACTAGAAGATTATAAAAATTGGCCTTCAAAATTATATGAGAACTAAAAAATAGCTCAAAGAATCTCATTCATGGTAAGATGCTTAACTTAAATATTTAATTTGCTTTCTTTGGATTGTCCCACTTCTTCACTATAGTTTTTATGGGAATGGAGAAAGGGTTACACCCAAGTCTGTAAAGGTGAATTGGGCAAGGGTTTTTTCCTGAGACTTTGGTCCTCGAATTGAGTCCAACAGGCTTAGTAGGAGTTTTTTTGTGATCAGGGAAGTGAGAAAATTCTGACCAAAGTCAATCATGTGTACATAGCCAAATTGTCTAGAAATTGTATGTTGTCTTTTGGGAACTACAGGTAGACTACACTAGAC
>NW_007733767.1:153432-154114 GCF_000696425.1 Galeopterus variegatus | reverse complement strand
AATGATGGTTCATTATAAGACTTGTGTTTGTATGGGTGAAAATGATACATCCAAAAACTCTAACAATATGCAAAAAGAATATGGATATCCTAACTGAAACAACCCAGGTACAGAAAGAGAAACACTGCATGTCCTCACTTATAACCATGTGCTCTCTGTAAAAAGAGAGAGAGAGAGACAGAGAGACAGAGAAACAACAATCACAGTAATATGTTGAACTTTTAGAGAGAGAGAAAAGAACCATGGCTACTAGAGGTGGAAAAGGCGGGGCGAGGGGAGGCTAATGAGGAATTGGTCAATGGATGCAAAGAAGGATCGGGTATTGTAATGATGAATAAGCTAACTATCCTGATCTAACCATCACACAGTGTACACAATTATTGAAAATCAACATTGTAACCCACATGTATGTATAATAAACTATCTTTAAAAAAGATTCTCTATGTGTGTCCATCATTTGGAGCAAAATGTCATAACTGTCATGAGATTGTTAAGAAGGATCCATAGTCCTGAACAGCTAAAGAAACTATATTATAGATTTATAAAGTACTAACAGGGACAGAACTTTAATATGGAAAAGGTAGTAAAAAAAAAATGGGAATGGCAAGCATAGACTTTTTTAAAAAAATGTTTAGTAGGGAAGGTAAAAATACAATTAAGACAAGAGCTAGGGGAGATTCAG
>NW_007733767.1:137283-152577 GCF_000696425.1 Galeopterus variegatus | reverse complement strand
AAAAAAATGTTTAGTAGGGAAGGTAAAAATACAATTAAGACAAGAGCTAGGGGAGATTCAGTGTCAAAGGCAGAAATACCAACAGAATTAGGAGCTTTTCAGGCTGAGGAAAATGAGTGAATAGAGAGGGAGACAACAGATATAGCAGAGATAGATGGAGGATTCAGGAAGGGAATAAAATAGGATCGGACCATGAGAGAACTGAGGGGCTAGAAAGTACATGGAAAAGGAATTGTCTTTGCATAAGAAGTGGTGCACTTCTTTTTCAGAGACAAGGGAAAGCAGGCACGGTTGGGGGCAAATGCACATTTTCACAGTGAGTGTGTGGGCTTGTATTGTGTATGTATATGAGAACTTTGTTTCAGAGGGTAAGGAAGTTGAGTTAGTTTACATGTGAGCTTTGTAAACTTGGAGGCAAGAACATTTAAGCATGAGGAAGGCCGAAATTTAGAATTTGCATTAACTTAATGGAAAGTGAAGTTGTTCGAGGTAATGCAACATAACTGCCAAGTGAAATTACATCTGCGTTTTCAAGGTTAAATGAATAGAGTTAAATATTATTTTTATCGAGCATCATCTTACATGTAAAAACATACAATATTTGTTCCCTATGTGTTTACTTAAACATATTATTTTAGTTTTTCATTCATGACAGTAACATCCTATATATGGTTTCTCTTTTCAAAGCTGACGTTCTCTGGGAAACAAACTACAGATACAGGCACAGGGAATTAAATTGCTTTCATATAAAGAGTTCTTAAACATATTATTTTAGTTTTTCATTCATGACAGTAACAACCTATATATGGTTTCTCTTTTCAAAGCTGACATTCTCTGGGAAACAAACTACAGATACAGGCACAGGGAATTAAATTGCTTTCATATAAAGAGTCCATGATTTTGTTTTAATGAGAAATTTATGCAGCACCTTCTGCATTAGTATCATCTGCTCAGCAGTCAAGCTGCCGGTTAAATATAATAAAGACTTCACCAGAAATTTGCTCCTACATAGAATCACATTTTCTAAAGTGGTTCTTGACATTGTGTATAAAATCTCCATTTTCCATTTGTCCTGTGTACAATTTAAAGTAGTTTCATGAGAAGTATATGTGAAAGTAGCTTTTGTTCATTTAGCTATTAATTCAGATGTCAACCTGTTTGCTCACTTCAGATTCTAGAAATATATTTTTGTCATTTTGACTTGTTGAGATAGTTACCATATAATCAGAATCCCATAAGTAAACCATGGTGGGAAGCTACCAGGCTCAAATGCAGCTGTCTCCACCTAAAGGACATGCTATTGTGGAGACATTATAGGTAAGATCCAACATAATGTATATCTGTGGCTGCACATTGGTGATAGAGTCTGTAAATATAACACTTATGTGTAACATATCTGCCTTTATCACATTTAAACCAATAGTATTATCAAAGTCAGGAGTTGGCAAACTATGGCCTATGGGTCTAATTAATCTTGTCTGTTTTTGTAAATAAAGTATTATTGGGATATTTCTTTATGTAACTTTTATAGCTGCTTTTGTGCTAGAGTTGAGTAGTTGGAACAGATACTTCATGGTTCACAAAGCCTTAATATATACTATAGAACCTTTTACAGAAAAAGTTTGCAGACTCCTAATGTAAGGAATGGGGCAAACACTAACTTAAGCACACTGACATATTCATATGTAACCTGTTAATAGTAATAGTAACCTATTAATATACATTAAGATAAGAATGAACATTTGTAAAATACTTTATACAAATTTCAAATAACCATTAGCATTATTTATTCCTACAGTGAGCCTATCAGGTCTATATTACTGTTAAATTCTTTCAATGATAAACAAGAGGACCATTCTTGGAGACCATGATTCCTGCTATTGCTAACATAAGTGTTGAAATAAAACAGACTACACTACCAGTGTCTGAATCCAGGGTCTTGCAGTTACATGATCTTGGGCAAGTTTCATAACAACTCTCTGCTTCAGAGTCTTCAACTGTAAATTGCGAATAACAAACTTTATAAGGTTGCTTGTCATTAAATAAGTTAGTAATAAGAAGCTCTTAGAAAGATAATTAAAGCATAAAAAGTGTGTCACAAATAATAGTTATTATTATATGTTCGATCATGTCAGATCTTTTAATACTCAAATTTCTACAGATTCTTTTCATTTTACCACATCCGCTTCTAAGTTCTAGATTTCAAGTTGTCTGACTCTCTGAGATTGTTTTTGACGCCAAATATATTTTCTACATCAATGGGAATATGGCTCAATTTTATAGATTTGCAGAACCAAAACTCTCTTTTGCCCAAATAGCAATTGTTCATTAAACGTCTATTGTATTTAAACACATATGGGATTTTCAACTTTATTTTTTTCTACTGTCACCTTAAATGTAAAACATGTCTGTATATAAGAAAATATTATATTATTTTAAGTAAGTGTTTAAAGAATACATGTTTATTTTTCTGTGATTTGGCAGAGTTTAATCAAATAGCTCTTTTGTTATTAACAAATAGCATGGGTACAGGCTAAACTCAAATCTCAAGTTGCATTTTAAGGGGAAAAAATGAGTATATGCTTGTTTCATCTGTTTTGCATATAGAAATTGTTAAATGCCTCTAAATCGGGATGATGCCCATGCTCTCTCAGCATGAAAATATTAGATAATATGCAAATTAAGCCTGAAAGAGTCATAGCTTCATCTGTTTGCCATGTAGACAAAACTTACCTTAATAAAATGCTATGTAAAACTCCAAGTTCAGTGGTTTCTTTTGGCTCTAAAATTTACCTTAAATTATACGCTAATACACGCTTGAAAATATTGGTGAGCTTCGGCACGGAGTAAGATTAGTCTGTGTCATAAATTACCTCAATAGTGACCCTCAGTACCTTGGACATTTTCCATTGTCATGATAAGAGATCTTTTTTGTGATATTTGAAAAGGGGATTGGTTTAGATCAGTAAAGTATTTGATGTATAGAACTAGAGACAAATCCTATCAGAAAAGGAAAACAGAATGGTCATTTATGTGGTCTTTATCATAAATAATTCTATGGGAAATACCATAAAAACTGGATAATCCATTACTACTCCTAAATATAATTAAATGTGTGGTGGAAATTTAATTGGAAATTAGAATACATTAAACACGAAGACAATCCATCTGACTTACATAAAACGAATATTTTTTACAATACCCATGTATACGAATTGCATAATAAATTCCAAATAAATGCTCTGTGTAATTAAAATGATCTGTGATATAATTAAATGTGTGGTGGAAATTTAATTGGAAATTAGAATACATTAAACACGAAGACAATCCATCTGACTTACATAAAACGAATATTTTTTACAATACCCATGTATACGAATTGCATAATAAATTCCAAATAAATGCTCTGTTATCAATTATTATTTATAATATCATTTCTCTGGAGGGTCATATACAGGAGATATGTATAAAATTAGTTTCTTGTCAGAAATGTATTTAGTTATCCAACTAATCATTGTTGGACAGATACTATGTGCTATTTACCGTGAAGAAGAAATTGGTAAAACATGGTGTCTTGCTTTAGAAAGCCATCACTCCAGTTGGAAAAATGAGGCACCTGTCCTCAGAAACACAAGGAAAATATTCAGAACATACAACATTCTTAAATCAGTGACATAGCAGACTATTCTCTATAATATTGTTCCATAGTGCTTGATCTAGTCAGTTATTAATATGTATTGAATATTTGGGAGTTTTAGGCACTCTTCTGGGCATTTGGTAAAGTAGGATGTCCTGACTCTTTGACCTATCATGCACATGTGCGGTGTAGGCTGCTGTAAGCTAATCAACATAACAGTCGAATCTTGGAGTAACAATGGATTGAACTTAAGGCAATTATATTGCTGTCTTAGTCTTATGTTCTTTGTTAACCTAATTACCAAGACTTAAGATTGGTGACCATTAATTTTTGTGAACTCTTTTCAACCCTACTAAAGAGAGGAATAATAATGGCATAGAATAAATTTTTGTGTACTTTCTTTTTATAAGTAATAAAGAAGACAGACTTTGCTTTGACAGACTATAAGGTTATTTTCACTTCACCTATAAAAAGTTTCTCTGTCCTTCAGAATGTGCTATGTAAATAATGTGTCAACTTGAAAACTTTTATTTTAAAACTGCAATTTTTGATGATTTCATTTTAAATGCATTACTTTATAAAGACAAAACAACTATAATGATTGCTAAAATGGCCTCATTTTTATTTGCAAACTCTTGCCAATTACTTTACAATGCTAACTTAAATATTTAAAGGACTGACAAATGTTTATGCAACTCCATTTCCTATCCTAAAAGGCAGTTAAAGAAAAGAAATAATACTGAATGTTGCAAATGTAGATAGTAAGTTATCTTACAACTCTAAAATTTGAAACAAAATTATGTTTTTTTCAATAGTAAGGTACTAACAACTGTTCACTATTGATTCACAGTTTCTTTTGTTTTTCTCACATAGTACTAGGAAAAACAAAGCAATGAGAAAGAAATGATGACTCTAAATGCAGGGTTAAGAAAACATTGGACTTGTGAAATACATATAGATTAGACACTGTTTTTAATGGATGTTGTATAGGTTTTATAGAATCCAGAGCAGAAATATCCATAACAGTGGAAATCTGATGAACAGGTCAAATATTTGTAGAGCATTTTAAAATTTAAGGTCAAGATCGTGAAGACCTTGTAATTGCATTTTCCAAGCTGTTCAAAAATTGAATTGAAATTAAAAACAACAGTATATTGCATTACTGGAGTAGTGAATACTTTTCCGGTATTTGTTTTGATAACATTTTCTGGCCATTTTCCCCACAGTCCATTGGTTAAGATGAATAGTACTTTACTAAAGCAGAGGGCTTTCCTTAGTATTCCTTGACTTTAAACAGGTCCTCAGAAGAAACAAAGTTTGTCATATTACAGAACACACCAGTGTTCCTCTTGATTGGGCTAGGCTGCCACCCGGCACAAGATATGTATATTGGTTAAGATGAATAGTACTTTACTAAAGCAGAGGGCTTTCCTTAGTATTCCTTGACTTTAAACAGGTCCTCAGAAGAGACAAAGTTTGTCATGTTACAGAACACACCAGTGTTCCTCTTGATTGGGCTAGGCTGCCACCCGGCACAAGATATGTACTTTCTTCTAAGAGATCACCACACTTTCTAGGTCACATCTTCTGGTACGCACTTTTTTTTTTTTTTTTTTTTTTTTTTTTTTTTTTTTTTTTTTTTTTGCCTTTTTGGGGACTTTCTAAATGAAAGACTGGCTAAGCAAACTAACCTGCATATGCAAGTGTGAGTCAACAGTAAAAAAATCTATTAATAACAAAATTCATCATAACAATACCAGGGAGGAAGCTCCATATTATCATCTTCATGGATACACTAAGAATTGGATAAAATTAAATACTCATTCTTATGTTTAAAAATTTTTCAATAAAAGAGAAATACACAGATTTTTTCCTGACCATATTATACATATATCTATACATCTACATACGTATTCATATACATATATGCTTACAAGAGTACTTCAAAAAGTTCATGGAGAGATTTGTATTATCTTTTAATCCTATTTTTCCACAAACTTTTGAAGTACCCTCATATAATATATATACAGATGCCCCGAAATGTAAATGTTAGTGTTGATAATTAAATGCTAAATCATTTATCTGTACTAATGGTTAAATGTAAAAGCATAAATCTTTAAAATCAGAAATAATGACATAACTGTGGATGAAATATCAAAAAATTCTCTTCTCTGTCTAGTAAGAGTTGATGTCCTAACAAAAGTTATCAGAGATTGCTTTAATGATTTCCAACCATGAGCATGAAAGAAGAGAAGCAGAAAAATATAAGAAATAACTTTTTAAAAATTGCATGAGAAAATGTAAGGGAGCATACAACTAAATTCTAATGTGAATGCCAAGGTTCTCTGTGGCTGCTTTATATTGGCTGGCATATAATAGATGTACAAAAAGCATTAATCAATTCAGAATCTAAGTGTTGCAATTTGTAAGCATGTTACGTATTCAACCAACCAATACAGAGACCCAGAGAAATTGTTTTTTGGTGCCCATACCAGGAACGGAATAATAATAAAGAAAAAAAAAAACCTAAAATTTGAATTGAAAAATGAGTGGAATTGGTTTGCTATTTTAAAAGTATTTAAAAGAATTATGTTGGACCTAGGTGAATTATGAGAAGTGGTAACCAGAACTATGTGTTCTTTTTAATTTATTATTGATTTAATATATATGTTAACATATTTGCTAGTTTAACTCATGTATTTCATTTAGCAGGAGTGAATCTGTATTCAATACATAAAGCAGGTATTTTAATAAATGAAATATAGTTTTACTCATAAAAGATGTTAATACATGTATATGTATATATATAATTGTTCTGATAATAACATTGATATTTTCTCTCTCAGAGGAGGCTACTGTCTATCCTCACAAAATAAATTCCTATTTATATATATTTTAACTTCACTTCTACACAAGCAAAAGTTTAAACACATCAAATTTGGTAAGCACATTAACTTTAACATAAATTATTTTGTAGTCATTTATTGAATAGCAAGTCATCGATATTCTAGAGACTTCAGAAATAATGACTGCGCAAGTTGTTTCCTAGCCTCTGACCTAGAAACATTGATCAGCCATGCAGATATCAGTAGTATTTCACTTTGACTACACCTTTAAATAAATGAACACACTCTCTCATGTCTTGTGCTATTAACAAATCGTGCACTAGCTTAAGTAGTCACTGGATGTCAGCATTGTTTCACTAAAATCTGCTTGCCAGTATTATTTTTGACTAGTAAATTTATAATTGTTAAGTATTACCAGAATTCATTTCCTGTACTGTTTTGATCTAAGAATCAAAGAAAAAAATTATATGACAAAACACAAAAGCCTCTTAGAAAATAGAAGATATGTTGTCTTTAAGTATACTCAAATGTCTATAAGATATGGTTCATGCCATTTGAGGCAAAATAAATACCTAGTGTTAAAAAGACAGTCCTTTTGCCAATAATATGCCCACAGGTTGGCCAAGACAGACCTCCTCATAGGAAAGGGAGTGGTAAAAATTCTTTCTCTCTCTCTCTCTTTTTTTTTTTCTTTTTTTTAGAGGAGATGTGAGGTAGCTTTATTTTTAGCATAAGCAATGATTATTTCTATAAAATTTCAATTCAGCTTACCATAGTTTTTATTTTTAAATATAAAAATACTTTTAAAACTGTTGCATTGGGTTAGTTGCTTTACATGTATAAACCATATGGTGAACAGCATGCAGTGACTCAGCAGTGACACTGGTAGTTATTTTGGATTAGACATGACTAATGGTGCACAGGAAGCATCATGGCATACACATTTTATCCATGCATTCATCCATGCAGAGAGAAATTTGTCTTCAATTCACTGTAATATGTACAGAAATCCCTCCCTCCAGCAAAGGTTTTGTACCCCCATGAATATGCATAATTAATAAAAAATTTAAAATAATCAAAAAATTTTAAAAATGTCCTTGTGGCTATCAAGTTTAGTAAAGTCAAAGACTCTTACCTAAAGTCAATACATGATTTTTTTAAAAAAAAGTAAATAAATACCCAATGTATCACATGACCTCCTATAATGACCCCTTTATTTGCTGCAGTTGGTAGGAGAGTGCTGAGAGAGAAGTGCCTGAGAGCAATTAGAAAACATCCAAAGCAGAGCTCTTACTTGAAGAGAGAGCACTGCAGCAGTGGGTAACATCATAGACAGCAACTGATAGACTCAGGCTTTTGATAAATGAGACATTTGAGATGATACCTTGATCAAACACTAACCCAAATGCAAAGAGCAAGTGATAATTACCCTGAAAGATACAAAAATTATGTATCAGGGCAATATGCCACTTGTAGAAGAGGATCAGGGTGGAACTGAACTATCCCTGTATCTACATTGGTTAAGGGTTTATCACTTTCTTCATGAAATGAAACCAAATTCCAATTTCAGAAAACATAGCATCCCATTTAGAATTAATTATACATATATTTGCATGGAATAAAACACATATGTAAAGAATTCAGTTTCCCACAAGTTTATCATCTTAACTATGTGCTTTTCGATTCAAGATGTTGATGCCAAAGAGAATAATCAGGGACTTAGAGGACAATTTAAAGCAACAGTTTCCAAATCTTTTCATCTCAGAACATTTAAACACTTTTTAAAATATTATGAATTCTAAAGAGTTTGTGTTTGTATGAGTTTTAGAAATTGGTATTTGCCAATTTAAAAATTAAAACTAAGAAATTTTAAAAGCAATCATTTATTAATTTATCTAATAATAAAAAATAAATTCATTACATGTTGACATAAACATTTTTATGAGAATAATTGTATTTTCCAAAATGAAAATGTAGTGAGATTATAATTTTTTGGTTTTGAAAATCTGTTTAATATCAGGCTTAATAGAAAACAGGAGGATTCTCCTATCTGCTACTTCATTCAGTCAGTTGTGATGTGTTATTTTGGTTGATGTATATCAAGAAAATCCTTCCTCACACTAACATGCAATTAGAAAAGGAAGAAGTATTTAATAGCCATCTCAGATAACTATAAATATTCTTCTTTGATACTACACCAAAACTTGACAAGTGGAAGTTTTTTAAAAAGCAGTTGCAATATGAAATTCAGAATCACATAGATAAGCTTTTCTTACTGTTTTGCTGTGTTATATAAAAATCTATTGGTTTGTCATGCACTTTGAATGGATTTTTTTACCTGTGCATCATTTTTTAACATCATGCATTGGTCATTTAGAAAATATCTGTTCAATGAGTTATCTCAGTTTTTCAAATGTTGACACATTTTATATAATATTTAAAAAATTGTATTTGTTAATATAAGCACAGATCTCATCAGAATAGACTTTATGCATTGGGAATCTCTTATATTGGGATATAAGGTAGACATGAGTTTTCCATAATTCTAAGTTTTATTTAAAATCTCAAATATACCACTGTCCACAATATAGTGTTCAATTTATTTATTTCTGAATGAATGTCTACCAATTATTCAAGACTAAATAGCCATAATTTGTGTGTTTGTGCTTTGTTTATTCTTTCAATTGAAATGTTCTAAGAGCAGCTACTTTAGCTTGCAATTCAAATAATTATACAAGTTTTTTCTTTCTATTTTTTTGTTTGTTTCTTTGTTTCTCTGTTTTCCTTGAGACAACCACCTCACATTGGTATGCAGCAGAAGTACTTGATGTGGACAGCTCTGTTAGCCACCTAAGGGTCCTCCTCTCAGACAGTGTGATTCAAATTAGCCCTAGTTAAATATTGTGATTTCTGCAAAAATGGCAGGATAAGTAGTCCCAAAGCCTGCCCCTCCACAGAAACATCACAAATTAGAAACTCAAAGACTAAGATAATCATGATTTGGTTTTCATGGAAAAAGTTGATGACCTCTGGATTAGAACCATCAGACTCATAGACATAATGTACTTCAACATTGTAACACTGCTTAGCTAAAACACTCAAGTGAAGTAGATTTCAAATTACTCCATAGTATTTCTTTATTTTTGTATCAATGACGAACCTAAAATTTAATAGAAAAATTTTATTTAAAAAAGATACTTTATACCCCCCACCATGTAATATTTCAGAATGGTCTGGTCTTATTAAGAATATACTGTATTTTTTTGAATTCTACAAATTTTATCCTGACAATAAAAGTAGGCATATGTAAAGTATTTATAATTCTATTTTCTTCACCTTTTAAAATAAATGTCAAGCCACTGAAGAAACGTCATGCTAAATTCTGAGGATGAGCACAACCAACTCCATCCCACTCTGTTTGATTTACTTTAAAAATAGCTGTCTAGATTTTATTAACTGACAAATAACTATTTTCTTAAATACCAGTTATGTGAATAAAGTCAATAATTTCTCTTATAATTATATTATTAGTAGCATTATCATTCATAACTGTACTTTTCCAAATAAAGAGGAAGCACTAGCTCACTGAAGTTGTGACACTAGCAGAACCTTTAGCTTTTAAGATGAGAATACATTTCTGGTTAGTTGGACAATGACTACACACTACCCCATAGCCTAAAAAAGTGAATATAATTTTTAATCCAATTAACCTTATGCCTGACAATAATTAAAAATGAATATAATCTATCGTATTACGTAACTGTCAAACACTAAGTGATCATGGTGACTGATCCATTAAGGCAACTGTCACACAACCCATCCTCTTGACTGCGTAGAAATTTGTTATTGATAAAGTAACAAAAGTCCCGACATCACTCATTTACAAATGGCCACTGATGCAATCACAGGCTGAGCCTTTAAACTGTCTAGTGGGGATACAGAAAATGAAATAGATTGCTCATTTTTTAAATTAGGTTTTATTGTACCTTTCAAACACACACACAAATAAACCAAACTTATTTGACCATGATGTTAAAAGCCTTAAAACACAGGTGTTAAGTAATTTCTGTAATTTTTTTCCTTGGCCAGTAAAATACGCTTCAGTTCTGTATTGTTCTATACTGTGTATGCTCTTTAATTAAATCAAGTCCTATTTGAGTGTGAAGGACTGAATGTTTGTGTCCTACCCAATTTCACATATTGGAATCCTAACTCCCAATGTGAAGGTATTAGGAGGTGAGACATTTGAGAGGTGATTAGGCTACGAGAGTGGAGCTCTCATGAATGGGATTAGAACCTTTTTAAGAAGAAACAAAAGAACTTGGTCTCTCTGATCTCTGCCATGTGAGGGTACAGAAAGAAGACAGCCATCTGCAAACCAGGAAGCATGTCCCATCAGACCCCATATCAGCCAGTGCTCTGATCTTGGACATTCAAGTCTGCAGAACTATCAGAAATAAACCTGCGTTGTTTAAGCCACCTATTCTATGGTATTCTGTTATAGCAGCCCAAGCTGACTGAGATGCTGATATACAAACAGAAGCACCAACTATTGTGAGTTCTGAGCTTTTTCCCCCTACATAGTTAAATCATCTGTTTTACTGACAGTTTTCCTGGTCAGAGCTTTCCTTTATAATAGATTTTAAAACTAATTGTTTCCACTATTGCAGACTATTAATTTAAGTACACCTACAGGTACTACAAAATGCTTGGTTTGTCAAGACAACTTCATATGGATAGGAAAGTATGTGATATAATAGAATTAACTGACAACTCAGTTTCTGTGGACAATTTACTCTGTAATCTTTATCTCCATATTTACCAAACCTAAACAGTAGTCCAAATATCAAAACTTAGGAGGGACACAAATTAATCTAAACAATAATTAAATCTCTTCACGTGGTTCAAAGGAAAATACTTGAATAAGTGACTTAATCCTTGAAAAGGATTAAGAGTTAAAGGGACACACAAATGATGTTGAGAACCTAGCAGCCAAAATGTGTTGAAAGTCATTGCCAACCCTTGGGCTGAAGAAACAGGAGAAGAAATAGTGAAGATGGAGCTCATTGGGAGCTAGAGTCATGGAGACAGGGCTTCCTGGTGGGAGCTGTAGTCACAGGGGAATGACAGCATGGCCAGAGATGGACTTCTCTTCTTCAAGGCATGTGTCTCTCTTCTCCAGAAGGAGTTTTTCCAACACCTCACACAGGAGCTTGCTGAGACAAGCAAGCATAGCTCTGAATGAAGTTCAGAAGGGGAAAAGGGAACACAGAGTTGATATAATTAGGGCAACCTTGACCATATTGGGGAAGGCAGCCAGCCTTTCTGTCCTCCAAGGGGAAGATTTTGAGGTATATTCCATATGGTTTCTCAATATTGAGCTCATCGTGGTACCACACCAGTGTTGTCAGATTGAGCAAATAAAAATACAAGGTGTACAGTTAAATTTGAATTTTAGACATACAGCAAATAATTTTTTAAATTGTTTCTTGTAAAATTTGGCACATACTTATATGTAAAAAAAGCACTTGCTATTTATCTGAAATTTAACTGGTTGTCCTGCATTTTATCTGGCAACCCTTTAGCATGCTCACTGACATATCCTTTTTTTTTTTCTTTCTTCACTGCTTCACTTTTTCCATAACTTAACTTGTGCAACCTGGCTCACCTCTCAAATAAATGGACACTCAAGTCATCATTTAATTTCAAAGACTGGTTTGGAGGAAGTTTGGCCGTACATGAAACTAAGCGATACAAGAAATGAAGCAAAAGAACACATACACACATACACACTCTCACACACACTCACACAAAAACAAACAACATCAACAACAACAACATCAACAACAACAACAACAACAACAACAAAAAACCGGTGGGGGGGGAGGAAGATTTAACAACCTCAACTTTTTTTTTTTTTTTTGAAGCTCTTACAACAAGAAAATGGAGGGGACACATCTGGGTGGGAGGGGGGAGAGGGAGGAGGGAGGGAGGTTTTGGTAATGGGACACAATAACTAACCACATTGTATATTGACAAAATAAAAATAAAAATAAAAATAAAAAAGAAATGAAGCAAAAGAAAATTTGGGAAAAAAAGGCTACAGTAAGGGTTGGGGGAAGAAAAGAGCAGTTAAAGCTAACTAAATAACATTGGTGACTTTTTTCCATATGAAATAGAAAAGCAATCTAATAGTGATCAATTTTCCAATGTGCTGGTACTGCCTTATCATTGATTATGGGAATGAGCGCTCTCTGACTATTGAGATTACTCTGTTTTGACTAAAACTTGCTAGCGGCCTTTACCTTAATTTTGACAATTAGGGAGGGAAAGAGCAAAAGACTTGGAAACAGAAATCTCAACAAAGGGGCAGAGTTTCCAACATTTTGCATAGGAAAAATAATCCTGGAAAAAGGGGTAAAAAAGGCGATTGAGAGTCTGGCATGTAATCACACAAGAACTCCTGTGAAAGAGCTCAAGCCATCTGCTGATTTCATGGTATAATGGCTCACAGTGGGAAGCGATGGATTATTTTACTTTCAAATATTGGGGCTTAATTTTCACCATTTCTTAGATGCTCTAACAAATACTCCATAACATTTTTGGCAGAATAAGAAGACAACAGTGATACGAGGGAAAAAAAGTGGTGGCAATATAAATATTGATTATATTATCTGTGTTTTGAGAGAGATGATGTTTATTCTAATATCAGAATGCATCAGTGGCAAAAAATGGAAAACTCGGCCACACTTTTCAAGTGGCTGGGGTACAGCAAAATCTGCACTTAACCAAGTTTTAATTGAACATACTAACTGGAAACCTCTAGAGTTACTGAAGTGGAGAGCTGTGAAAAAATTCAAATAGCTCAGACTCCCTGGAGGACAAGAGGATATTGAATTCTTTCATTAAAGAAATGATGCATACCTTCAAACTCTTGATAAAATAGGCCTATTTGGCCAGTAAAATCAACAACTGATATATCCTGATGGCTCTCAGTGCTGGGGGAAGTCATTCCCTAATTACATCACTGTCAGTCACCATGGGAGAGGAAATTCAGGAGGTGGAGGGAAGCTGTACATGCTACTTTCAATTACTAACACTCTTTTCTAACCACTTTCAAGAGAAA
Source organism: Galeopterus variegatus (assembly GCF_000696425.1). Taxonomy (NCBI): domain Eukaryota; kingdom Metazoa; phylum Chordata; class Mammalia; order Dermoptera; family Cynocephalidae; genus Galeopterus; species Galeopterus variegatus. Next base: position 138,968 of record NW_007733767.1, on the reverse strand, counting down.
TTTAGAAATAGCTTGCTTTATATAAAAGGGGATGAAATATACTTTTGCTATGCCTTCCAGCAGGTATGTTATTGCCCTTGTTTATGATAATACCCCATCATAATTTAATAGAAAAAAAATTGACTGTAAAATTAGTAGCTAAAATTAATTCTACTGATGATTTAATATTAGTAAAAAACAGTTTCTAGAGAAGAGTGCATTCTTGGTTGGGGGAGGTTTTGTGAAACATTATGTCCCTGGGTTGGCTGAAAAATCAGGTGCAAATACTATAGAAAAGTTTAATTTTTACACCAGTTTCTAGAGAAGAGTGCATTCTTGGTTGGGGGAGGTTTTGTGAAACGTTATGTCCCTGGGTTGGCTGAAAAATCAGGTGCAAATACTATAGAAAAGTTTAATTTTTACATTATTATGAGATGAAAGGTGTTGACTATAAATGATGTATATTGTATGGGGATACTGGTATAATCCAGAAAGAGAGTGGCATTTGCAATACAGGACTCAATAATTGACTAGTGTATCTGCTCACTACGTACTTTATGAATGACAATTATTCCAGCTTCACCACTTATTAGCTCTGTGATCTTGGGAAAGTTATTTTCCTCTTTGTATCTTAGTTTCCTAATGCATAAAATGAGGATAATAATAGTCCTGTAGGATGTTATGAGTAGTAACCAATGTATGTAAAGAGCTTTAGACAGTAACTGGTGCCTAAGAAATGCTCAGTAAATATTATCTATTGGTTTGCTTTTAGGCATTAGTTCACACTGAATTAACCAAAGAGAGATATTAAATAACTGAAATCAAAGATTCCAATAATATCCTAAGTAATGTCAGGGAAAAAAATATGGAAATAATACTCAAGAACATGAAAAATGAATAAGCGTGGAACTGAAGGTATCCATGTAATTAATAGGCAAGAGACAGATGTTGCCCTGGTCTGATTAAATCTCCAGACAATTTATCTCCAGAAATGAGGTATGAAGACCATGCAAAAAAACCAAAACGAATTTATTTGGGGGGGCAGAGGGGTAAGAAGTCAGTTTTGTTAAAGTATAATTTACATACAGTAAAATCCCCTTTTTCAATATATAAATAAGGTTTTACAAATATGCACAGATGTGTAATTACTATCACATACAAGGTATATTCCCATCATGCAGAAAGTCAGTATAATTTGCCATCTATCATCTCCCCTCCACTTGGCCCCTGGCAAATACTGATGTGCTTTCTTCCAACTACAGATTTGCCTTTTCAAGAATTTCATATAATCTGAATCACAAAGAATATAATCTTATTTTCTGGCTTTTTTTCCCATAGCACAAAATTTCTTAGATATATCCATGTTACGGTATATAAATAGGTTGTTCCTTTTTATTGTGGAACAGTATTCCATTGTACTCATATAGATGCATCAAATTTTCTTTATTCATTCACATGTTATGGTCATTTTATTTGCTCCTAATTTCTGATCATTGTAAAAAGCTCCTTTAGATATTATGCACAATTCTTTGTGTGAACGTATGGTTTCATGTCTCTTGGGTAAATGCCTAGTGGCGTTAAGTGTATGTTTAATTTTATCAGAACCTGTTAAACTGCTTTCCAATTCCCTCTACCGTTTTCCATTCCTACCAGTGACATATAAAAGTTCCAGTTATTTCATATCCTCCAACACTTACTATTGTGAT
>NW_007733767.1:131485-136450 GCF_000696425.1 Galeopterus variegatus | reverse complement strand
CCTACCAGTGACATATAAAAGTTCCAGTTATTTCATATCCTCCAACACTTACTATTGTGATTTTTTTTTTATTTTAGACATTCTGATGGATGGGAAGTGGTATCTCATTGTTGTTTTAATTTGTATTTCTCTAATAACTAGTGATGTTTTAACATGCTTATTTGTCATCTATATATCTTCCTTGCCAAAATATTCACTGTATGAATCTTTAAATACACAGGCATGGGAATGAGTCTGGTTTACTTATTGCAGTGTCCCTTTAACTGAGAAAGACTATGTCTTAAAGACTATAAACATCCATTCAACCAAAGTAAATATTCTATAGAAGAAAGAAACACTAGTTTAATTCAATACATTACATTCAATACAGCTTTCAGCTCATAGGACAATGAAACTTCAGTCTTACTCACACACACACAATTGAAAATGGTAAATTGCTTGTATGAGCAAGCTGATGACAGAGGCATGGATTATTCAAGAAATCCGTTTCAGAAATACCCTAATAGGAAAAAAAAAAGTGTGGGCCTTTCATTGTCTGCCTTTGATCAGTGGAGAAATCCCATAGAGGTTACAGAAAATTCCTCACTAAATTAGCAGGCATATTATCCTCTAGGACATAAATCCTCAGCACCATCAGCTTTTAGGTAGGTTATAAATGGCATTGATACATTTTTTTAGTTTTTGTTTTGCCTGTGCATCTACAAAGACTTTGACAAAGATTAAGACAGGAGAATGGAAACTCTGAAACAAACGTCTGATTTCCATATCAACAAGTTAGAGAACTGGCATTTCATAGCATGAGTGGTACGAGTGTCTCAAAAATATTATATAAAAACTGTTTCATGTCCTGTATCATCTGCAGAACGGTGTTATGATTAAGAAAGGGAAAGGTTAATTGAAGTAATTCTTAAAAGGTGGGTGACAATGAGTGTTGGTCTGGCTTTACAGATATGGGGACCGTAGTTACAAGACTGTGTTGCCATCCAAAAGGCTCCTAAAAGATTGGGTCAGGAATGTCAAAGTGAGGAAGTAATTCTTAAAAGGTGGGTGACAATGAGTGTTGGTCTGGCTTTACAGATATGGGGACCATAGTTACAAGACTGTGTTGCCATCCAAAAGGCTCCTAAAAGATTGGGTCAGGAATGTCAAAGTGAGATGAGCACATCGGATTAATTTTTTGAAATAATTTTTAACAGCACCTTTTATACTGTGACCAAGGCATAGACCAATTATTTCCAAGACCAGTAGAGTGCACCTCAGAAAATGATACCATGTTATTTAAATGTGACTATTAAAATTCCACAGATAGACAGTAAAGATCCATCCTAGGTAGATAAGACAGGACTGGTATGTACAGAGATTTATCTTTCCCAGAGAAGGGAAATTTCCACTTCAATGTTTATGTATTTTTTAATACTTGAAAATAATTAGGGAGTTTTTTTGTTTGTTTATTTTGTTTTTTGTTTGTTTTTATCATGTAGTAACAGCACTCCCCACACCAGCCATCTGTGGTGTGGAGGCAGATAAGTGAATGAAACTGTCTTCTTTGTCAGGGCAAGTGTCCGGCTCAGCAGGGCAACTTGAAGTGAAGCAAAAAGGCCTAGAAACTGCTAGTGAGTTACTGCACAAGCTGCCATATTTTGACATTTTACTTTAGGGTAAGGAGAGTTGAGAGCAAGAAAATAATCATTTTGTGATCTTTTCAGATACTTCACTGTTCGTATCAATAGACACAAAAGCAAGACTCTGGCCTTAATCCAATTAAGCCAAACCATGTCAAAAGAAAGACAACTGATAAAATATATATACAATACAGTTATATAATCTGTATGACAGTGATAAATGAATATTATTGATGTAACTAATTTGCACCCTTTTGTAATGGCTTGGAATACTAGGATGTGAAGCATCCCATTAGGACCCAGATAAAAATGTTACCAAAATGTATTTTTTAACTGCTATTCCCCTATAAAATAAAAAAGCCAAAGCAGGAAACAAAATGAAGCAAAATAAAATAAAACAAGAAACAGACTGTGCAAAGGGCTATAGAACTGCTACTATGTATATAACTCAACCAGAATGACTGCAGTATCCCCCATTGCCTGGATGCCACAGAAGGGAGCTGGCAAAAGCTTGTCTGAGATATATGGCCATTCAATGAACATAAACAAAAGGACAATGGCTTAACACAATCCCAGGGTGATCACATTAAAAAATTAAAGACTTCATAGATGTAATGTACGTGTAGAAACAAGGTAGTTTCAAGGTGTCATAATTTTCAAAAAATAAAATTAGTTTCTATTATTTTTGTTTTAAAAGTCATTACATTTTAGGGAAATTAAAGAAATGAGATTTTTTTTTATGTGTATACACATATTGACCAGTCTGGCATTATTCATAACTTTGTGTAAACACGAATTTCCAACTGGTATCGTTCATTTTTCTGAAAATATTTCTTCATTATTTCTTGATGTGAAGGTCTAAAGGCGATGGATTCTCTCAGGTTCTGATTGTTTGAAAAAGTGCTATTCTTTTTTCTTCTAGAACCTTAAAGATGTTGTTCTACTGTCTTCTGTTTTACATTGTTTCTAAGGAGAAGTATGCTTTAATTCTCTTCTCTGTTATTAATGTTTCCTCTCTTTCTCTAACTTTTAAAATTTTCTCTTTTATCACGTTTTCAGCAATTTGATTATTATTTGTCCTGAAGTGCTTTCTTTTATGTTTCTTTTGCTTCGGATTCATTTAACATCTTAGCTCTGTGCCTTTTAAATTTTTAACAAATTTAGGAAATTTCAATCATTCTTTTTTCTTATATTCCCCTCACCACCACTGCCCCATGTTAGATTGCTTGATACAGTCCCGTAGGCCACTGGTGTTCATTTTAATATATCCTGTCGTTTTTCTTTCCTTGGTTCATTTTTAGTAGTTTATATTACTATGTCTTCTTGGTAATTTTTTTCTCTTGCAGTGTGGAATCTGCTGCTAATCTCATCCAGACTAATTTTTCATTTCGGATATTGTACATTATTTCTCCAAAATTTTAATTTATGTGCCTTAAAAATATTTCATTTTTCTCTTCTTTATGATTTTATTTTCCTTTACATCCTAAATTTTCTTATAAGATTTATAATAGCTCTATTAAGGTCATCGTCTGTTAATTCTTTCATTTATGGCATTTCTATGTCTCTTTCTATTAGACCCCGACCCCCCAAGTTATGCATCATATTTTCTTGTTCCTTTATTTGTCTGGTAATTTCCATTAGATGCCAGACACTGTGTTTGACATTCTGCACACTGAATTTTGTTGCATTACTTCAAAGATTGTTGGACTTGTTTATGCATGCAGTTATTTTTATTTCTGTATCAATTTGATTCTTCCAGTTCTTAATTGGAAACTTTGTTAAACAATTCCAGAACAGCATTTGTTCTAGGAATAAACTAGTTCTATACTTACCCAAAGTATCAATCGCATCTGTATAAAACTGTCTTCTCTTTGGTATTCTGTCCTAAAAGTTCTAGATGCTGTGATGTCTTTAAACTCTGAAATCTGTCTTCTATACTCAGACTGTTGAGCTCTGTTAGGGCTTCCCCTTCCTGCTGTGTGGCCAGGAAGAATTCAGTCAACTAGAGAAATTACAGCAATTTTCTTATTTGTTTCTTTCCAACACTTCCTGTGGTGTACTGTGTGAAAACATTTGTCCAGCTTTCTGATTTTATGCTACAGGAGGGCAGTTCCCATAGCATTTAATCCTTTATTGGCAGAAGTAAAAGGCAAAACATTGTTTTCTGCAAGCTGTGGTTTTTCTGAATTAACCAGACTAAAGCCAATCTTGATTTTTAACTACTAAGAATGTAATTGAAACTGCATATTCACAAGACTTTTCTGTGATGTCTAAATTTTTAATTAGAAAATATTAATTTATTATTATTATGGATGTATAATTCATATAACTACTACCCAATGGAAAGGTTTCCAAAGTAATAATGATGTATAAAAAAGTCTTTATTTGGAAATTAAATTCTGGCCACTGGCTAAAGAAGATGACATAAAAACAAATTGATCTGAGGAAGATTTACTAGGAAAAAAAATTTTTAATATATAAAAGTTACACTTAATCTTAAATCCCTCAAAGTGAATAAGAAAGGCATAAAGTAAGTTTGGAAGGAAATGTAATCCTTCCAATCCTGTCCTGTTCTTTCCTCCCACCAAAAGCAAATATTGATCCTATTTTTAATAGCATACTAAATGGAATAATATAACATGCATGCTTTTGTATTCAGCATTTTTTGCTCAACATTATATTTGTAAGATTCATTTTCACAATTTCACTTTCACAATTTTTTCCATGTATACTTGTATTGTTAATCATCCAAAACTTTAAAATTATTTTGTCATTTTAGAAAAGCATTGCTCTTCAATTTGACATAGTTTAACACAGTCATCAAGTCATATAATAACATATTTTAACATCTACAAGTTACAATCCATTGTAAGAAGTTCCATTATTCTACATGACATCAAAATAAAAAGATATTAACTAAGGTAAGAAATATTTTTTTCAAATCACTTAAAATTTTTATTATATATATGTAAAAATTTTGTAGGTATATTTATACTTGGACATTTTATCACATATCGTGTTTGTGCATACATAAGAAGGAATTTAAAAATATAACAAATTGAGGAGATGCCAACTTCTTAATGTATGGTTTGATGATTCTTAATTATTAATGGTTTTTTTCTCAGAGCTAACAATGTCTAAAGGTTTTTATGCAGGATCAAAGCCTGTGTTGTCTAAAGCATTTTGGATGCAGCATTTCTTCACAGAGTGCTACTGTCGCTATTCAGCTAGTTTAAATGCTGATATTTTCTTAATCTAACAAGAAAGTGTCAAGAAAGATATTTGGATAACCACCAGGATTTATATATATGTATATAAATATATGTGTATATATATATATATA
>NW_007733767.1:129056-130565 GCF_000696425.1 Galeopterus variegatus | reverse complement strand
TATATATATATATATATTTTTTTTTTTTTTTTAGAATTTCTAGTGCTAGAATCTTTCACACTTAAAAAAGTTTCTTATCCACACACAGATTCATCTGTGAAATAAGGACAGGAATAATCTTTACTTTATAACACTGTCGAAATTACTAAATGTAATGATCTATCTAAGGGGCTTAACCTACAGAGAATACTTATTAAGCATTCATTTTACACTGGTTACACTATTTTGAATATTTTACAAAGAGCAATAAAGGAGAGTGTGATTGTATACTTGCAGGATGTTCAGAAACTAGGTGGCTCCTCCTAAAACTGGCTAATTCTACAAATAAAGTTTAAAAATCTAACCTGAATTGTTGAAATTAAGAAACATTAAACATTTCTGACATGTTTGCTTAAATCTCAAAGTTGCACTTTTAGGTTTTTAACATGACAAAGAATATACGCTTGGTAGGACTGCTGAATAAATTCATATCATGTTCAGCTATTTGGCTGCAATATTCACTTACCTGGCCCCAAACAATTAATTAATTGGGAAGGCACAATTTTTCTAAGTACTAACCGCATCTCCTCTTTATGATCTTTTTACGCTAATCTTCAATGTAAATTCAATGTCACACTATTTATCATCACAATCCACCTTCAGCAAGTATTGCAGTAAGAATTTCAGGAAGGGTTCTTTTTGGTGTCAGAGAAGCTTCCAAGGCAAATAGAATTCTCAATCTTGTAAGAACTCACCAAAGGCTTTTCATGTGAACTTTCTTCAGAAGTTGAAATGAATCAAAGTAGGTCCTTGAATTACAAACACAGTAATATCTTTGATCTAGCATCATATATTGAACAAGTTGTTTTAAGAAACTAATTTTCCCATATGCCTGAAGGTTATTGGCTTAAGAACCAGTCTCTTTAAATTTCACACAGCTTTGTGTTGAAATATTTTGTATTGCATTATACACATGCTTGCTTTTAAAGATACTACATGGAATTTCATTCAAATTTTTCTTTTGACTTTATCTTTTTATTCTCAACAATGTCATAGGCATTTTCTTTTGACACCTGTTTGTTTTTCCTCTTCTGTTCCTACTCCTTCTGTCAGTGGCCCTGGTGTCTGTATCTAGCTCCACTGGTGTATTGTTTTTACTTAGGTGTGACCTGGGAAAACAGGTAATCAAGCTTGCTGCACTTGTATATTAAATTAATTTGGACAATAATATGCAAATCACTGGGGTCAGTGTTGGGTGTCTAATAAAGATGAACAATACATACTGTCTCTGTTAGTAATCTCTGGATAATGCTATGATTTTTTTTCTACATAGTAATTTCAACATTGCTCTATTCTTCTAGGTGATATTAAATTAAATGGCATTTTTGCCATTCAGGAGCCTATTATGTAATGGGATGAAGAGAGAGAATAAACTAATGATTAAAGCTAAATGTGATAAGTACTATCAGAATAATTTGGTCAGGGAAGGGACATGAACCCAGGAAGGGGCTTGAATACAGGAAACTTTTA
>NW_007733767.1:122640-128235 GCF_000696425.1 Galeopterus variegatus | reverse complement strand
AAGAGAGAGAATAAACTAATGATTAAAGCTAAATGTGATAAGTACTATCAGAATAATTTGGTCAGGGAAGGGACATGAACCCAGGAAGGGGCTTGAATACAGGAAACTTTTAAAAAATGCATTAAATATGCACTTGTTGTGATTACTATTTAGCAGCAGCTCACTATTTTATTTCCAGGGAAGGGACATGAACCCAGGAAGGGGCTTGAATACAGGAAACTTTTTAAAAATGCATTAAATATGCACTTGTTGTGATTACTATTTAGCAGCAGCTCACTATTTTATTTTATTTTTTTTAGTTTACTCATTGCCCTTTGGCTATGTTCCAGTGTATTGAGATTGACAGAAAACTGATTTGGGGGTAAGCTGGGTATTACTCCATAGACCAACATTTTCTTTTCCTCATTCTATTGGAAAAATTTAGCTTGATTTTGTATGATTCGCCAATAATATCCTTGAATGATATCCCTTTTCATCCTCTGACATAACCTAAGATATGTATTTTCAAATATTTTTAACAAAAATTCATGTAGGAGACAAAACTGTTAAAATCAAACAGCTCATGAATTACTGAATTTTTTAAGCAAATAAAATTTTTAATAAAGAGAACATAGCTACACACTTTGAACTATAAATTGTTTGTACATTTATCCTGGTAATGTGCCATAATATTAGTAATCTACTCTAAAATATACTTGAAAGAAACAATGATTTGCGATTAGCTACTAAGATACAGGTTAAACAGATGCAATTTCACTGACATGAAAAGTTTTTCTATTAAATCATACAATATGATAATGGAATTCTAGGCCTGAATACTACCTATTATCTATAAATTTATCATAAAAATTACTATACTGTGTATTGGCAATAATAATTTTAATCAACAAACTGAAAATAACCTTGTTCATACCCTATTTTACAATATCTCTCTGCCTCTCCAGCTGTTCCTTTTACATTTCATAGTACCTTGAAGTATATGAACTAAAATATTTCAAATTTCTCCCTCAAAACAGGCTTCTCACCAGAAAATTTAAGTGAAGTGCTAGCCCAATAGTCTAACAAATTATAGTAACTCAAGTAACAGTAGTTATAGACATCCACAGGTAAAAAATGTAAAATTACATTAGCAAATTTAGTTTGATTTTATGTGGTCCACTCATGATATCCCTGAATAATATCGCTTGTCATCTTTAAAATAAACTAAACTAATAATATGTCATGATGTAGAGCAAGCATTCTCAACAGGGGTTATATTATCCCCAATGGAGCAAAAATTAGGTCCTTGGGCACCGATTGAGGGGCAAAAATAATATATATTACAATGATTTGAGGCCCTGAAAAGGGCCAAAGTACATAAAACAATGTACAGTTTATCTATGGCATTAAATTTTCATAAAAGATTGTATAGAAAAAGTATCTAAAAAGGATCCTCAGAGGAGGTGATAATGAGAAAAAGTTTGAGAAACACTGGTATATAAGGAAGAACTCTGGAATTTGTCACCTGTTTTACCTAGTCACAATTGCTATAAAATGGGGAACTGGTTATATTTTTAATTTGTTAATTGGACACATTCATTCAAAGCCCACAGTGTGCTCTACACTGGTAATATATCTTTGAGATGAACAGTTAAGGTCTCTACACTTTCAGAGCTTACAATTTAGTAGGAAAGACAGAAAATTTACACATAAACAAATATACAAATTATATAATATCTGACACTTATCAGGGCTGTAAACAAGAATGTGATAAGCTATTTTAGAGTAAAGATTCTGAATTTGTTTTATTTATTTAATTATAATTATTGAGCACTTTGCATGTGCTGGACGGTGAAGTGGATAATGAATGCAAGAATTACATTTCTGCCTTAATGGAGCTGTACTAAAGCAAAAGACAGACATAAAACACTTAAAAAGCTAACTTTAGCAAGACTGATATTTGTTCTCCAGCATTTATTGTCCTCTTCTTCCTTGCTGTTGAGTTAGTTTGGCATGTAGCCACCCATATGGGTGAGACCACATAGTTATGTTTTGGCCAATAGGGTGCAAGTGGAAGTAGTGGCTATAGCTTCCAGTGCTAAACTCTTCACCTCCACCTTTTTTTTCTTCCTCTTGACTGAGAGAAGGCTATAAGTGAAAAACTGTCTTGAACTCAAAGATAGAAACCACATGATCCAGGCGAAGACCATTCACCTCCAGACTGTCTGGAGAGTGAGAAATCAAATAATACGTCATTTAAGATACTGAATCCTGGGGTCAAGCTTAGCCTGCATTCTGATAAAAACACACAGCTGTAAACTGTGCTAAATATTATGAAGAACAAAACACAGAGGTTGAGAGAAAATAACAGAAAACAACTATTTAAGATTAAGGAGTTGGTGAGAGCCACTCTGAGACAGTAAACAAACTGACTTTTGAACATGGGACCTAGCAGGGTATGAGTGTGCCTGTGCAGAGTTCATGCAGCAGAAAGAACTAGGGACATTTTGGTAATCTCTGGACATCCAATATGGCTAGAACTGAGAAACTCAAGTGAGAATGGCAAGCAAAGGAATGGCATGATGTTGTTGCCATTTTTTAAAGAGCTCTCTGACTTTTGAACTGTAGAATGTACATTTCTTGGAAATAAAGTGGAAGTGAGAAGTTAGGAGAATTTTTAAATCTAGGTTAGAGATGATGGTGCTTTTTTAGAAAACACCTTTATACCAGAGTATGTGTGAAAAGTCCACATTTGGAAAACTTGAATCTTTTAAAATACTAGGAAATATATTGGAACACTCATCAAAAAATATTGATCTTGCTTCTCTTGAGATCATTTGTAAATGCTACCATCTGCCTCTACTCACTGATACATGCTTCCCGTAGGTGCATACTTGATATTACCAATATTATTCTGTAAAATTGCTATTCTGATTTATATTAATTGTTTTTTTACTATCTATTTTTCCAAATTGAACCACCCTTCAAGGCATCAAGCACTGCTTCTTAATGATACATGCTTCCCGTAGGTGCATACTTGATATTACCAACATTATTCTGTAAAATTGCTATTCTGATTTATATTAATTGTGTTTTTTACTATCTATTTTTCCAAATTGAACCACCCTTCAAGGCATCAAGCACTGCTTCTTAAACTATCACTGCAGACAACAACCAAATGTACTGAGTACATGTAAGAATGGAAGTAATTGTAGAGAATTTTATTTTAGAGAATATAACACTACAAAACAATCAAAAGAGAGAAAAAAAAAAAAAACCTCATGTGTTTTGTAGTTATGTTCTAGTTTTCCCAGTCCAAGCCACATTAACAATCAAAAGAGAGAGAGAAAAAAAAAAAAACCTCATGTGTTTTGTAGTTATGTTCTAGTTTTCCCAGTCCAAGCCACATAGTAGAAAGCATTCTGGGAAAATGTGGCCAAAGTTTGTGGACCAAGTATTCCAGGGATATTATACTACATCTAGAAGTCTCCCTAAGAATGACATCTAGGTCCATAAAGAACTCCATGGCTGAGAATATTTTATTCTGCAATCTACTCAGTTTTATATTAGCTTCTCTGACTTTGATTCCAGAGATGGTGCATCTTCCCTTACAGTGAATTAATTGTCAGGAGGTCTCATACTGTAAAATTCAGAGTATCACAATAAAACCAAGGATATCTCCTGTAGTTCACTGATCTAATTAACATGATCAGTCAGCTGAGCAAACCATCACACTAGCAAGTCAATTGTTAGGGTCATTTCAGGTATTTTTAGATTAATGTCTTTAATAAGAGAGGAAACAGTGATGCTGATCTTTATGGAAAGGTAATAAAGAATTTTAACTGAAGAATAGTCCTGTCAGTTTCACCTCTGCAGTCTACATATGATAAATTTAATCTACAGTACGGGCAAATAAATTACTGGAACTTTGGCTTCTCAGTACCCAGACTAAGCAGGATTTTCCAACAAAACCTACTCAGGGAATTACATGACTAGCATTAATAAAACTATTTTTGTAAATATCGTTTTAATGTTTAAGCTTGTCATGTGTAAGAAATTTAAGTGGATACAGTACTAAATCTCCTAAGATTGATCTCAAAGTAAAAATTTTTGGATAAAAAGTAAAAGTATTATTTCATCTTTTCCTATTAGCTCTATAATAAGTGGATACATAGTAACTGTTTCTATACTGACTGAAATTGGTTAGATGAGTGAGAACTATTACGGTAATATTCAATGGGTTATAATGCAACTTTGGTGATATGCTAAGTAGAGTAAGTCTGAATGTATAAAGTTGCTTAAAAACTGGAGATATAAAAAAAAAAAAAAACTGGGGATATAGAGAGCTACAATTGACCTTTGTTAAAATTTGACTGCCCACCCCCCCATCCTTCAATCAAATAAATTCTTTTTATGTTGTAAAAGTGTCCTTTTTCTGTAGACTTAGTGGAAATCACATCCTGTCATGACAGTGCTATTACTATATAGATAGTTTGTAAAGACAGAATCTTGGCTTTTTAGAATAACCTTGACTCTGGCCCCTTGTCATAGCTTGGCCTCCCTTTTTTGTGAGGCCTCAGTATTTATCCATTCCTTATGCTTGTGCTTAGTACACACATTTAGTTTCTGTTTCTCGCAACCAAAATCATGATTCTTCAGTACATGCTGGAGCCCAGTTTACAGTGGAAGGACAATCATTCAGTCTTAAGTAGGGAACAAATAAATCAACAGAATGGTCTAGTGATGTTTAACCTCTTATCTTTCTATGTTTTATAATGTATATATTAGTACAATGAGATTGGCATATAATTAATAAAAAATAGATACAAACGAAGAATGTGCTTGCTTATTTATAAAATAAAATTATGAAATAAATATTGTAAGTACAAGGTATGGAAAAGAAGAAATAATACCATAGTTAAAAAAAAGTGGTACTGTAAATTTTTAAAAAATCACTGTCTTTTTGATAATATCCAGTCTTATTGGGCTAAAATGATATCTCAATGTGGTTTTGATTTTCATTTCCCTGATGATTAGTGATGGTGAGTATTTTTTCATATATTTGTTGGTCATTTGTATACCTTCTTTTGAGAAATGCCTATTCAGCTTCTTTGCCCATTTTTTAATGACTGGGTTTTTTTTTACTGTGAAGTTGTCTGAGTTCTTTGCGTATTCTGGATATTAATCCCTTGTCAGATGTATAGTTTGCAAATATTTTCTCCCATTATGTAGGTTGTCTTTTCACTCGCTTTTTAGTTTGATATAACCCCATTTGTTTATTTTCCCTTTTGTTGCCTGTGCTTTTGAGGTCTTATTCATAAAGTCTTTGCCCAGTTCTACAATAAACACTACGAGATCTCACTTATATGTGAAATCTAAAAAAACTTGAACTCATAGAAATGTAGAGTAGAATGGTGGTTGCCAGGGGCTAAGGTGGGAGAGGGGAGAGAAATTGGGAGATGATGGTTAAAGGGTATAAAGTTGTAGTTAAGTTCTGAAGACCTATTGTATAGCATGGTGACTATAGTTACTAGTACTGTATTGTATACTTAGAGTTTTCTAAGACAGTAGATTTTAAATGTTCCTACTACAAAAAAAAATAAATATGAGGGGTTG
>NW_007733767.1:120688-122391 GCF_000696425.1 Galeopterus variegatus | reverse complement strand
CAGGGGCTAAGGTGGGAGAGGGGAGAGAAATTGGGAGATGATGGTTAAAGGGTATAAAGTTATAGTTAAGTTCTGAAGACCTATTGTATAGCATGGTGACTATAGTTAATAGTACTGTATTGTATACTTAGAATTTTCTAAGACAGTAGATTTTAAATGTTCCTACTACAAAAAAAAATAAATATGAGGGGTTGAATATGTTAATTAGCTTGATGTCATCATTTCATAACATATACATATATCAAAACATTTTATTGTACACTGTAAATATGTACAATTTTTATGTGTGAATTATACATAAATAAAGTTGTTATAAATAAATATATACATACATTCATATATACTGCTGAAGATTGGATTCCCCATCCCCAGCCTCATTGAGGCTTACTCCCCACTGTAACTGTTAGGGTGAGAAATCCTATCATGGTAATTGAAAGGTGGGGCCTTGAAGAAGTCATTAGATTGTAGGACCCTGCCGTAGTGAATGGATTAATAATGGTGGTCAGGCATGTGGTTCTGAGGGCTTTGAAAGGAAAGCATACGAAAAGTTTTCCTCTCTCTGCTCTGCCATTTTCTGCCATGTGAGACCCCTGGGTCACTGTCACCACCAAGACCTTCACCAGATGTGTTACCTGGACTTTGGACTTCCCAGCCTCTGAAACTGTAAGCAATATTTTTTTTTTCTTATAAACCACCCAGTTCCAGGTATTTTGTTATAAACAACAGAAACAGACTAATACACATATATGCACATATACATACATAAATGGTTAAAAAACAACCACAAAATAAAAAACAAAAACAAACAAAAGGACAAAAACTTGTCAAAACTATAGGGTAATAAAAAAATCTCTTACATTGCTAGTGGAAGTGGAAAAGTGTATAGTCTCTATTGTAGGGAATTTGTCAATATTTATCAAAAATATCTATGAATTTACTCTTTGAGCTAATGATATCACTTTTAAGAATATCCCAAAGAATATATATCCATAATTGTTGAGCAATATTTTCACAAGATTATTCACTACAGCATTATTTGAAATAGCAAAATATGGAAAACTATCTAGATGCATAGCCAGAGAAGAGTGATTGAATAAATTATTGCACATGCTCACAATGAAGCACCATACAAATCCTGTACAAATGAGGAAGATCTGTATGAAATGATATAGACTGGTCTCTGGGATATAAGTCAAGTAAAATAAAAAGGAAAGTACGAAAAGAGATCATATAAAAATATTACCTCAAACAAAAGAAGGGGAAATAAAAACATGCATGTATGTCTATTTGCTTATTATCTCTCACACACACACACACACACACACACACAGATAGGAAGTAAAAACCAAGAATAAATGAGAAAAGAATTGAGTAGAAACAGTTTGGAAAAGAATGCATTGGGAATAAGAATATTCCCAAGTATTAAGTTTTGTGTATTAGTAACTTATAAAACATGTGAATGTTTTATTTATTCAAAATATTAAAATTTAAAAAACGTAAAAAGCACCCATAAAATTGAATACACCCCAAATCAAAATAACACAACTGATAACGAATAGAAGAATCAACTTTAGCATTAGTGTATGCAGTGAGACATACTCCAGGGACAAAGAAATAAAAGCTGCAAAGAACTCTTGAAATTTGTAGGTTTGTTGGTAATGGTAGCATTCGTATAGAATTCTGAACTACATCTGTATATTGTA
>NW_007733767.1:117932-119611 GCF_000696425.1 Galeopterus variegatus | reverse complement strand
AAACTGAATTTAGTAATTAGAAAACATAGCAATCAACCGTCTTGTCCCACAAAATTCATATTTTTTCTACATGCAAAATATATTCACTCCACTCTCAGTATCAGTAAGGGTTCTCCAGAAAACCAGAACCAATAGGATAAACACATACACACATATATGTATAAGTTATATATGAATAAATCATTCACACACACACACACACACACACGCACATATGAGTATATACATATGATTTATTTTAAGCAATTGGCTCACACAATTATGGTGATGAGCAAGTTTCAAATGTGTAGGACATGCCCACAAGCTGGAAACTCAGGCAAAAGTTTATGTTGCAGTCTTGTGTCCAGAATCTTTAGCACAACCTAGCAAGCTGCAAACTCAGATAGGACTTGATGTTGTAATCTTTAGTTCAAAATATGAAGGGAAAGCTGGTAGACTGAAAACTCAAAGGGATTTCTGTGCTGCAATATTGAGAGAGAATTTGTTCTTCTCAGGAAAATGTCAGTTGTTGCTTTTAAAATCTTCAACTGATTGAATGAGGCCCTCTCTTTGTTAAAAATAGCCTCTTTTACTTAGGTAAACTGATTGTAGATTTAGTTACATCTACAAAATACCTGTACAGCAACATCTTAACTTGTGTTTGACCAAACTACTGAGCATAGCCTAAACAAGTTAACACATAAAATTAGCCATCACATATCCCATACTATAAAATGGCTGCTTCTTGATGGTCAGTTCTATTAAATATTATAAAATCTATCAAATATCAATGACAATCTTTAGATATTTATTTAGATCATAGAAAGTGAGGAAATAAAGTATTTCCTATATGTAGAAAACATGATTGTTTCTGTAGAAAATACCAAAGTACCGACCAAACACCACCACCAACAGCAACAGACCCTGGAACTAATTAGTGAGTTCAGCAAGGTCACAGGTTGAAAGGTAAACATATNTGTAGGTTTGTTGGTAATGGTAGCATTCGTATAGAATTCTGAACTACATCTGTATATTGTAGGATGGAGATAAGGAGTAATGCCTTGATATTGTTGGAAACCAGTGTTCTCACTGTTGTAGAGCAAAACTGGGGGGAAAGAAAGGGAGTAACTGAAGTGATGAAATTTAATTAAATTCGTCAGTATAAAGTGATGATTTAAAAATGATATGCAGTATATTTATCTTTTAGCTTTAAATCAAAATTTGTTCCCGAATCAACAATAACTAATTTGTAATGAACTTACATAAGGTCCAGAATTTGTTTTCTGAACACAAACATCATTTATTACTAAAAGCATTCCTTTGAGAGTCTGATGATACCAGGTTGAGTAGAAAATACAAGGTAATCTTGGAATATCATGTTGTGTCTATAAACAAGAAAATAGTTATAGCAAAAATAAACTCATTAGAAGGGATAGCAAACAAAATTTAAAACAGTAGAGAAAAACATATATGAGAAATTATAACTCAGAGACATGTCAAAATGACACAGGTACCAACTTAATGGGATTTCTACTAGACAAATTTCAGACAGTTTGAGTCTCAAAAAGAAAAGAAAGACATACATACACACAAAACAAATCTACAGTGATGCTCAACATGAGAAAGCATTATCACTTTTTTTTCTGAAGAATTCAGCTAATAATGTAGAAGGAATGATAGAATATCATCATTTCACATAC
>NW_007733767.1:114449-116147 GCF_000696425.1 Galeopterus variegatus | reverse complement strand
CAACAGACCCTGGAACTAATTAGTGAGTTCAGCAAGGTCACAGGTTGAAAGGTAAACATATACCAATTACTTTTAATTTTGTATACTAGCAATGAAATATTTGTGCATAATACCAACAAAACAGGTACAGGACCCGAATACTGAAAAGTAGAAAATGATAATCAAAGATACCAAAAATTATCTAAATAATTGGAAAAAATACAATGTTCATGATTTAGAAGACTCAATACAGTAAATATATCAATTCTATTCAAATTGATATATAGGTTTAATTCAATTCCCATCAAAATCCCAGCAAAAATTTTGAAGATATAAACATTCTAAAATGTATATGTTAAGGCAGAGGAACTTGTGTAACTAAAACAATTTGAAAAATAAGAATAAAGTGAGAGATATCTGTCTACTCAAGTTCAAGATATTGTATAACTACAGTAATCAAGACTGTGTAGTATTGACAGAGGGGTAGACACATACTTCTATGGAAAAGAATAACGAACCCAGTAATAGATCAATATGAATATTCTCTCTAGCTGTTGAGAAAGATGCAGAAGTAATTCAACAGAAAAAAGGTAGCTCTAATAGGTTAATTGTGTCCCCCAAATGTTCATGTATTGGAAACTTAACTTCCATTGTAAGAGGGTAGGAAATCCTATTATGGTAATTGAAAGGTGTGGCCTTTAAGAGGTGATTAAATCGTGAGGATAGTACCCTCATGAATGGATTGATCCATTCATGGAGTAATGAGCATGATTCTCATGGCTTTAAAAGGAGAGCAAGTGAGGAGGTTAGCTCTCTCAGTCAGCCCATTTTTCTTGCCTTGTGATACCCTGCATCTCCACAGGACTCTGTATGGTTCCCACCAACAAGAAGACCCTCACCAGATGTGTTCCATGGACTTCAGACTTCCCAGCCTCCAAGACTATAAGAAATAAATTTCATTTCTTTATAAATTACCCTATTTCTGGTATTCTGTTATAAACAACAGAAAACAGAATAATTCAATAGCCCTTTCAACAAATGGTACTGGTGCAGTTGGACATCCATAGGCAAAAAATTAACCTTAACCAAAGTGCTACACATTATACAAATATTAATTCAAAATAGATGCTGGATTAGAATGTAGAATGTAAAACTATGAAATTGTTAAGAAAAAGTATAGTAGATAATCTTTTGGATATAGGGGTAGGCAAAAAGTTTTTTGACCTGACACAAAAAAAGTACGATTTATAGAGGAATATATTGTTAAAATGGACTTAATTAAAATTAAGATCCTTTGCTCTGCTCAAGACTCCATCAAGAGGGCGTAAGAACAAGCTACACACTGGAAGAAAATATTTGCTAACCACTTATCAAAGGACTGGTGTCTAGAATATATATTGCAGTGTAAAATGATACATCTCTAGAAAAAAGTCACTTGTTAAGAAGCAAAACATGCAAGCATCACACAGGTCAGCAGTTTCATCCATAGACTTTTATACCAGAGAAATAAAAAAATAAAACTTATTCTCACACAAGAACTTATACATAAATGTTTATGGCAACTTTATTCGTAATAGTAAAAAAACAGATACAACTCAAATGTCCCTCAATAGGTAAATGATTTAACAAACTGTGCTATACACATACAATGAAATACTACTCAGCAATAAAAAGAAACAAATCTGATAAATCTCGAGAGTTATATTGAATGAAAAAAAA
>NW_007733767.1:109726-114330 GCF_000696425.1 Galeopterus variegatus | reverse complement strand
AAAAAAAATGCTGACCCCAAAGTTTGCATACTGCATAATTCCACTTATATAATATTCTTGAAATGACAAACCTATAGAAACGTATGAACAGATTAACGATTGCTATGGAGTAATGAGGGGACTGGGATAGGAGGGAAGTGAGTATGGTTGTAAAAGGGCAACTTGGGCGATCCTGTCATAATGGAACTGTTCTATATGTTGACTATCAATGCCAATATTGTATTTGTGATATTAAATTATAGTTTTGCAATTTGTACCATCAGGGGAATTGGGTAAAGTATATACAAGATATCTCTGTACCATTTCTTACAACTGCAGGTGAACATATTATAATCTCAAAATAAAAAGTTTCATTAAAAAAATGAAAGATCTTTGCTGACAAAATTTTTTTAAATGAAGATCTTAAAGAAGTGTATTTAAAGATTCAATTTAAATAAATGTAAATTTTTCCAAATTAACTTTAGAATCGATACAATTCCAATTATAAGCTCAGCATGATGTTTTTATAGATAAAGATAAGCTAATTCTACAATCTTCATGAAAATGCATATTTAAAGAAATTTTGACTAGCATGACAGAGATTGAGTCCTTACACTACATGACTTTTAGACAAACTCTAAACCTACATTAATTAAGATTGTGCAACACTGGGACTAGTATACCGTAATAAATCAGTGAGAAAAAATAACAGCCAGAAACACTTATACAGTGATTTTATTTTCAGTAAAACTGCTAAAGCAATTCCAGTAAGAGGAAAAATATTTACTGTAATGGTGTTATAACTGAATGTTCATATGGAAAAAATAGCTTTTAATCATTATTAAATATCTTGCAAAAATTTTGATTTGAGATGGATCATGGATTTAAAAATAAAAATAAAAATTATAAACCTTCCAGAAAAACACAGGAGAATATTTTGATTATCCATGTATGAAGAAATGTTTCTTATGACACAGAAAGTAAAACAATAAAAGAAATATAGATAGTAGGCATTATAAAATTAATGAAAAAATCATTAAGAAAAAGACTAGGCAGACAATGGACTAGAAAAAAGTTCTCACAAAACATGAATCTAATATTTGTGTACAATGGATAGAGTGAGAGAGAAATACATAGAAATGAGGGTGAATGTGATACAGGTATATACATATAGTTGTAGATATATTTCTTCAATTTAATAGTAAAAAATCAAGTAGAGATATGAATGACTAATGAGCACAGGAAAATGTACTCATATCATTGGACATCAGAGAAAAGCAAATTCAAACCACACAACAAGATGCTACTTCACATTTATAGGAATGGCTAATATTACAATAAATGGGTTGCCAAATGTGAGCAAGTATGTAGAACAAATTAAATTCTCATATGTTATTGGTGGAAACATTAAATGTTACAACAGCTTTGCGAAATAGATCTCCACAATTTATTGTAGAACTAAACACACTCCTACCGTATGATTCAACAATTTTATACACACACAGACAAATACATACAGAGACACATACACACCGTCAAAAAATCTTACACAAGAATGTTTACAGAAGCTTTATTTCTAATAGTTAAAACTGAAAAGAGCCCGGTCATCCATTAATAAGTGAGTGGGTAAAGAAACTGTGGTATGTTCATATGGCGGATACTACTTGTTAATAAAAGGAAAGAGCTACTACTAATAAAATAACATGATAAATTACCAAAAAAGTATGCGAAATAAACAAGTTCTAAATGAAAGAGTACACATTGTGTGATTTTATTTATATGAAATTCCTGAACTGACAAATCTAACCTATGAAAAAACAAATCAGAGCAGTCATTGCCCCTGGTATCAGGGTGTTTAAAACCGATGAATAAAAGGCATTATGAGGGCCGGCAGTGGCGCACTCGGGAGGGTGCGGCGCTGGGAGTGCAGCAAAGCTCCCGCCGCGGGTTCAAATCCTATATAGGAATGGCCAGTGTGCTCACTGGCTGAGCGCGGTGTGGGCCACACCACGCCAAGGGTTGCGATCCCCTTACCAGTCACGAAAAAGACAAAGAAAAAAAAGGCATTAAGAAACTTTCCAAAATGATGAAAATATCTCGATAAAAGCTTGGGTTACACAGGTGTGTATATTTGCCAAAGCTTTTCTAGTTGTACACTGAAATTTTTGCAATTAACTATATGTAATTTTTTCCTATAAAATAATCGTAAACTAATATTGTATTGTAGCTACTGATATGCACAAAATATTTATTGTTGAAGTGTACAGTATCTTAAATTTACTCTGACATGCATCCAAATAAGACAAATTGATGAATGGATAGATGAATAGGATTGTGATGAAATAAATATGGCAAAATATTAACAATTGTGGAATATTTGCAATGAATATATAATATATATAATATATATTTATATATATAATTCTTTCAACATACTTTATGTTTGAAATTTTGCATAATAAATTACTGGAGCACACAAGGCTCATTTTCACAAAATCACATTCTAAAATTAACAGGACTTATGAGAAAATTTGTGTTGGGATTGGCACCTCATAAACTATGAATTTTAGGGACCAATATATTAAAAAATAAAATAATTAGTGTCTAGAGAGATTACTTGAATTACCCAGACAGGCTGCTTAAGGCAATTGGTGAGTGAATATATATTTAAAACATATTATATTAGTAGACTTTTTGCTAGGACTGCCTGTAACAAAGAAACACAAACTGGGTGGCTTAACTAACAGAAATTTATTGTCTTAGTTCTAGAGGCTAGAAATACAAGGTCAAGATATCAGCAAGGTTGCTTTCTTCTGAAGGCTATGAGAGAGAATCTGTTTGCTGCCTCTTGTCTGGCTTCTGGTGGTTTGCTGGCAATCTTTGGCATTTCTTGACTACAAAAGCATCACGTTGATCTCTACCTTCATCTTCATAAGAAATACTCTTTTTGTGTCTGTCTCTATATTTCCCCTTTTTATAAGGATACCAGTTGTATTGCATTAGGGTCTACCCTAATGACTCATCTTAACTAATTGCATCTGCAACAAACATTTCCAAATAAGGTTACATTCTGAGGTACTTAGGGTTGGAATTTCAACATATGAACTTTAAGAGGACACAATTTAACCCATAATAGACGCAAATACAATAGGGTGGAAATGCAGTTACTGAGACAATGAAGATAGAAGTGGAGCTTTGAGCCACTGGAATGGGTATTAAGGTGGGCATGGAAGTCAATTCTGAGGTACTTAGGGTTGGAATTTCAACATATGAACTTTAAGAGGACACAATTTAACCCGTAATAGACGCAAATACAATAGGGTGGAAATGCAGTTACTGAGACAATGAAGATAGAAGTGGAGCTTTGAGCCACTGGAATGGGTATTAAGATGGGCATGGAAGTCGGTGCAACCTGCTCTAATTACAGACCCTTGCTAGGCTGGGGATGTGCCCTTTATGGCAAGCATTTCAGGTATATGTGCTTATTTAGAATTTTATTATTAAAGAACAACCCAAAAGGATTTTGTTGACAGTGCTATAACTGCAGTGTTGAGAGTTTATCCCTTCCTACTGATTTAAGACATCTACATTTCTCCCTATTCTAGTTCATCTTGTTTTGCAATTTGCTGAAGAATCAATATAACTTCTGCCGTGTGATAACATTATTTCCACATTTGCTATTCATACTGAGCTAATTAAGAAGCATGAGTTCTAACAAGAGCCCTTTATATTTTGTTCCAAAATCTACAGGTTTTGAGGATAAAATTGAAATTCCAGATTTAAGAGATTTGAGATAATCTTTGTGCTTTATGTGTGAATTTTCATTGTTGAAAATAACTGTATCTGAAATCAAGGATTTAGAGGTTCTCACTTTCTATGACATAAACCTTTATTTCATTTATATTTTTACAGAGTACGAACATGCTTATATATTCAGAAATTTTTTATATATTATAAAAGGAAGGCATTTCAGGAATCTAGAAAATGTGCTTTGCACTCTATGCCGTTAATATCTTGTGTTCATGTGATTATGGGTTTTATTAACTAATATTCTTAAGAATAAACTCAGTGTTTAGGTTGATGGTGATCGCTAATGGGAAAATCTGAAATCTCATGCTGATAACTCACCATTTACTAGTTCATTCAATTTTCAACAGAAGTTTAATTTTATTTTATTTATGGATTGATTTTTACTTTCTTTACTTATTTTAGTAAAACTGAAATCCTAAAATAGGGCCTAAGCTTTTCTAAGATTTTCCTTTTAATGCATTTTGAACATCCATTCACATCAATATAAATATTTCTGCTTTTGAAGTCACTATAGTTTATTTATTTATTTATTTTTAATTGAAACATAATTGATTATATATATTTATGGGGTACTGTGTTGATTGTTAATATTTGTGTACAATATGCAATGATTAAATAAGTATGATTTGCGTGTTCATCATTACAAATCTAATTATTCTTTCGGTCCATCATCCAATTTCTCCCTAGCTTCCCTTCCCCTCCCCCTTACCCACCTCTAGTAACCATAGATTTGTTCTCTCCTTCTGAAAGTTCAACATATTATTGTAGCTGTTCTCTCTCTCTCTCTCTCTCTCTCTCTCTCTCTCTCTCTCTCT
>NW_007733767.1:107606-108674 GCF_000696425.1 Galeopterus variegatus | reverse complement strand
CTTGTTTATATCAATAACTCAGAATCAAAAAATCTTAATATAGATTTATATTAATGCCTAATTTTATAAAGTTTTTATATTAATAGAGGAAAGAAACAACTTTTCTACATAGCTAATCCTTATAAATACAACTTTTTATTATTTTATTTTTGGAACTACGTAGAATCCAAAGTATCTTCACTTGATCGAAGGTTCAATGGCATTACTTTAAGAAAAAAGAGAAAAAGAAAACACATGCTGTCTGTTCATACTATTCTTGCTAATGTCACATTAATGGATTTATTATAAGTAGTTTCTAAATTGATGGGAATATGTAGTTGACATACACATTTGTATTCCAAACTCTACATGATTATTTCAGAATATCTCCACTTCAAATAAAGTTGTGAGTGGTAAGACCATAGGAATAACAAGACAGAATGAAGGTATTATCTGTAATTAGATTATATTTTTGCCTTCATGCATCAAAATATTTTATAATTTAAATAAAATTTGGCAAGCATTTAAATACCATGAAAAGGCACTTACCTTTTACTTAAATATATAAGAATTAGCATATGCAATCCAGTTTGCTAGCTTGATTATCAGGCAAGTATTCCACATTTTAAAACAGAGTAAATCTGTCACTACACATTGAGTTGGATGAGAAGAGGGTTTAGAAATTTCAAAGTGAACTATAATAATCTTTGCTATTGATGTAAAACTTTCTTGTAAAGATATATATTACTGATGTATATTACATCATATGTACATTTACCTCAAAAATCTTTTTTACCTCTTCTTGTACATCAGGAGTCTAAAATATTCTTTTTCTCTGATGATAACAAGAATAGCAACTATGTGTGGATGTTTTTTTCTAGTCAATCAGTGGTGAAAACAAATCATTAATAACCTGTCTCAACCTATTTCAAACACTGGAGTAACTTATTTTCTCACATCCTATTTACATAATATTTTTTAAAAGACACACATATATGATTTTTAATGTACAATCCAATTTTAAATGAATAAATGGAAATGGTCTTTTAAGAAAACATAATCTGTAAATAATTATTTTTTTCTTTTTTA
>NW_007733767.1:103675-106037 GCF_000696425.1 Galeopterus variegatus | reverse complement strand
TCCAAATCTTTTACTGGACAATCGGTATATCAATCCCAATTTGTACAGTCCATTCTTTCTTTGACATATTTAATGCCACTTTGGTAATATATCTAGTTTCAAATATGTGTAAATTTATTTCTATATTCTCTTTTTAATTTCACTATTTATATTCTGTGCCATATTTCACTCTTTAAGTTACTGTTGCATTATAGTTAGTCCAAATGTCTGTAGGAAATCCACCCTCCTTCTTTAAAACTTTTATTATTGTCTTGGCTTTTTATTTTTCCATATGAATTTTTTGGTTAGTTTGTCAAATTCCCCATAAGTCTTCCCATCTATGAACATGGTTGGACAATTTGTTGCTTGTCATTTTTCACCTGAATAATATTTTGTTTTTTCTCCTTATAGGTTTTACATATACAGTCATGCACCACATAATGACTTTCCAGTCAACAAGAGACCACATACATGATGGTGGTCCCATAAGATTACAATGGCTATATTACATAGCCTAGATGGGTAGGAGGCTATACGATCTAGGTTTGTTTAAGTACACTCTGTGATATTTCCACAACTATGAAATCACCTAACAATGCATTTCTCAGAATGTATCCTCATCATTAAGCATTCCATGATTGTATATATTTTAAGGCCTATGCCTATTAACTTAAAAATGCTGTTACTATTATGAATGGAATCTTTATTATAGATTTGTGATTATTATTATTTTTTCTAGTTTTTATTTTCAAATACATTGGAAATCTATTATTGCTTTCTGTTAATCACCTATTCAGCAGTCTAACAAACTTCTATTAATTCTAATCCTTTGTCTTATGTTCTCTTGAGATTCTATATGGACAATTATAATTTCTACTAATCTTGGCATTTTTCCTTCTTTCTTTGTGATCCAGATTCTAATCTTATTCTTATTGTCCTTTTCCAAATTTCAGTACTACGGTAAATAAAAGTGAAAGAATAAAACATGTATTTGCTGACTTCCAAAACAAAGCATCTAATATTTTACTAATATTATATCTGTCACAGGTGGGAAAAATTGCTATTTTGAAAATACTATTAATTTTGTTCTAAGTTTTTTTTTTTTTTGTCTTTTTCCATGTCCGGCAACGGATCGCAACACTCAGTGTCACCCCCGTACCGGACCGGGACCGGCAACGGGATCGCAACCCTCGGNCTTATGTTCTCTTGAGATTCTATATGGACAATTATAATTTCTACTAATCTTGGCATTTTTCTTTCTTTCTTTGTGATCCAGATTCTAATCTTATTCTTATTGTCCTTTTCCAAATTTCAGTACTACGGTAAATAATAGTGGAAGAATAAAACATATATTTGCTGACTTCCAAAACAAAGCATCTAATATTTTACTAATATTATATCTGTCACAGGTGGGAAAAATTGCTATTTTGAAAATACTATTAATTTTGTTCTAAGTTTTTTTTTTTTTTGTCTTTTTCCGTGTCCGGCAACGGATCGCAACACTCAGTGTCGCCCCCGTACCGGACCGGGACCGGCAACAGGATCGCAACCCTCAGCGTTGCTCTCGCGCCTCGCTCAGCCAGTGAGCGGGAACCGGTCTGTATGTGGGATCCGAACCCTCGGCGGGAGCACTGCCGCACTTCCCAAGCGGTGCACTGTAGCCCTAATTTTGTTCTAAGTTTTAACACGATGGATATTAAATTATATCCAATGCTATTTTGCACCTGTTGAGATGATTATAGGCTCTTCTTTATTCTTAAGGTATTGAATTACATTAATAGATATATTTATATTAAATATATTTGCATGCCTGTAAAAAACCTTTTTCGATTAAGATATATTTTATAGCTTAACTTTGTTGGCTAGTATTTGATTTATCATTTTTGTAACTACCCGCATTAAAGAGATTGAACTCTGATTTTTCTTTCTCTTTCTATCCTTGTCACATTTTGTTATTAAAATTATAAAAAGCTTCTCAAAGTGCTATAGGTTGACTGCTTTTTCAATTGTCTGGAATAATTTGAATAAACAAGCTTAAAGATTCTTTGAATTTTGGTAAAACAACTAAAAATTATTTGAATTTAAAATTCTTTGAATTTTGGTAAAACAACTAAAATTCTGTGCACTTGATGCATTTATTTTGTGTAGATTTTTTCTTCTAATTTGACTTTCTTAGGGAATATAAGTTTAAGTTTTGATTTCTTAAGACAGTTTTATCAAATTGCATTTTTCTGGTAAAAGGTCTATTTCGTCTAATTTTTCAAATATATTTTCATATACTTATTAATAATATTCTATCATATTTTCATATCTATTTTATATGATTTCACATTTCCTTTTTAAAATTTTAATATTGAAATGCCCTCTCCATGTTTTTTTTTTT
>NW_007733767.1:95588-103413 GCF_000696425.1 Galeopterus variegatus | reverse complement strand
ATTTTTATGAGTCTTCAGGTTTTGGTTGATCCTCACTATTTTTCTTTGTTTCTCATTTCATTAATTTCTATATTTTAAACTTTTAATTATGCACATTTTAAAAGTATATCATGCCATGTGTTTTCTGAATTTGTTTTTACTTGAGTATATATTATTTTAATGCTAATTTTGTGTCTTTCCTATTATATGCTTTTAAAATCAGAAAATTATCTATGTATTTTTTAGTGAAATCCAAATTTTATGCAATTTTTTTATCTTCACCTTTAAATATTTTATATATTCCATTAAAATTTTACCTTTGACACATCAAAAATTTAGTAGTCTTTACTCAGTTTTCCAATGTAGAGGATGCTTATCTAAGAGCATCCCCTACAACATTGCTTTATAAAGTTATAAAGTTAGTTATAAATCATCTTCCTTTTCAGCTGTGTAGGTAAGATGTATTCTTCCCATATAAGAAAAGCACCCCATGTTCAACATGTAGTAGTAAGATACATCTAATTATTGCCCATTTTTATTTAGATAAATAACTCCAGCTTGAGGTATAAACACCAGTTAAGCTAAGAAATAAGAGAACTTATCACATGCTAAAAATTCCTCAACAATATCACAGATCCATGGAACTTTGAGAGAACCCTTTTTTAAAACAATTGGAGATCTTACATTTAGACAGGGAATGCAAATAACATACATAAATAGGGCCTCATTAACCACATTTATTTATTTAACCATTTTCTCAGGTGTAATAGAAGGATATAAATAATACCTACCTCACTGATTTATTGTGCACATGGAATAAATACTTGAAAGAATTGACAACAGTGTCTGGCACATAGTAAACAATAACTAAGGGGTATTTGAATAAAAAGCATATAGTTACCTATAAAATATTTACCACCTCTTCTTAAAAAACTTGCAATAAAGCTGACTCAAGTATTTTCTCTCTCAGGCCCCAGTGTCCAGTCTCTAAGCCCTCAGAAATGACATGCAGGATTCACATTAGCCTTGTGACATGAAGTGCTTTCCCAAGATCTACAAATAATGGCTTGGGGTCAATCACCAGAAGACCATTAGCACATGGATGGAAGTGACTCCTACGTGACCTCTGGTTTATTTATTTAACCATTTTCTCAGGTGTAATAGAAGGATATAAATAATACCTACCTCACTGATTTATTGTGCACATGGAATAAATACTTGAAAGAATTGACAACAGTGTCTGACACATAGTAAACAATAACTAAGGGGTATTTGAATAAAAAGCATATAGTTACCTATAAAATATTTACCACCTCTTCTTAAAAAACTTGCAATAAAGCTGACTCAAGTATTTTCTCTCTCAGGCCCCAGTGTCCAGTCTCTAAGCCCTCAGAAATGACATGCAGGATTCACATTAGCCTTGTGACATGAAGTGCTTTCCCAAGATCTAAAAATAATGGCTTGGGGTCAATCACCAGAAGACCATTAGCACATGGATGGAAGTGACTCCTACATGCCCTCTGGTCCTTACAAGATCCTTTTCATACATAATATGTGCATAGAAATTTGTAAAAATATAAACTAAACATAATGCCAAGAAGATTTTTTTAATGAAAAATTTTCAAAGAAAAAACAAATATTTTGCTCTTAGTTGATAAAAATCTGGATTTAAAGAAATTTCTGAACCCAAGGAAATATATAACTATTATGAAAACTGAGTCAAAACAAATATCAGAAAATAGCTGCACAAAATAAATAAAAATAAAAATCTGTTTTCTGAACTATTGCTTGTGTTCAATCATGAGCCTTTTGTTGAAGGTTTCTAAGTCTTACCTATGCATTATAAACCAGGGAGATGAAACTGGAAATTCACAGAAAGAGAACATCTTTCTGCAGATTAGACCAATCTCAAACTGTGTTGCAACAATACTGGAATTCTTTCTGTCTTTGTCCTCTCTTTCTGTGAACATTCATTCATCTCATTGGACATTAAAAGATCTGTCTGATAAAAGAATATTTGAATCCAAAATGGTTGAGGATGAAAACACACATAGAATTGGGTAAAAAAATGCATCAGAAGTTGGCAGTCTTCAAGGAAACAAGAATACTGATGAATAGCAGAAACTAGGGAAGCCAAATGTTTTTCGAGAACATCTAGAATGTTTCTAAACTCCTAAATACATATGAATATATTCTAAGAAACCCTTATGTAATGAAACAATATTTTTTTAAAACCGCAGCTACAAAAACAAAATCAAATATTGCAAATGTTTCTAAACTCCTAAATACATATGAATATATTCTAAGAAACCCTTATGTAATGAAACAATTTTTTTTTAAAACAGCAGCTACAAAAACAAAATCAAATATTGCAAATTTGAGGAAATGAATTAGAGGAATGTCATAAAGATAATTAAAGAATACAGATTCAACCTAAACATTCTGAAAAGTAGAGTTCATGTAAAATTATCATTTCATTTTGAAAACTAGCCTCTTTCTTATGGTTCTTCAAAGTACAAATATCAACATACAAATTTTGACACATCTTTTATAAGGTAAGTAGTTTGATAGTAGCCATTTGTGAGTCCTGTGATTTAATAGAACAATAATTATGCGAGGAATACAAACATCAAGGTGTTTGTGCTTTTTAGCACATACACACTGTCTCTCCATGTTGCTTTCCCTCTTTCTCTTCTCTCCATCCCCTCTCCTCTCTTCCTCCATTGCTATGGAAAGACACTTTACAGTTTGCCATAATTCCCTATCCATAAGTGAGAAACTTAGATTTTGGTTGTTAAAACATTCTGTGATTCAATTTAACCCTCCCCACTTTTATTTACTAGAGTGAGGTAAATTAAACAAACAAAAACAAAGGATAGAAACAAAAAATAGTATATTTTATTATTCCAATCAGTTTATTTATTCACTCTATGGGAAATCATTTGGTACACTGCAACCTTAACTTACTAATTGGTTTTCTTCTATCATGAGAATCGTCACAGCTTCTCTAAACAGAGATCATCTTCCTTTTAGATATGTTCTTATTCCTGGGAGAGTGTCCAAGAATAGCTCTAAACAGAGCACAGAACAAAAATTTTAAAAGCACAATTACATAACTGTGTGTAATTACTCCAAAAGCTAGCTTAATAATAATAGACTTGTCTGTCGAGGCCATGTGAAGTCATCATTTAAACAAACTGGGATTATTGTTTTCTGGTCCTTGCTTGTTGCTCATGTGTGTATTTTTCTCAGAATGGCAAATTTCATGTTCAAATATGTAGTAAGGTTGTTAGAACTAAGTGAAGTTTGGGTTTCTATGAAGATATCAATCTCTATAAAGACCAAATGTATCATTTTTAAATATTTTAATCTTAGATGATTACTTCTAGTACAATGGAAAGAATAAATCTTTTAATAATGCTGAACACTGTGCACACTGAACCTAATTCTGATGCTTATGGCCTGTGTGGCATAGAACCCATCAAAGAATATGTCTGGGCACAGTTTCCTTATCTGTAAAATATTAGTTCAATCTAAATGATCACTGTGATTCCTCAGTGAGAACAAATTTATGATTTCATATAAATAAATAGTTATACCTTAAAAATAATCATTTAAATCTTGGTTCAGTTATAGATTTCAGTTAGGTTTTGGGGAATTCTATTCAAATTAAAATCCTTTTTCTTGAATAATACTGTCTGGTTCTTTTATATATACATACATATGCATTATTTTATAGAGAGAATGAGATTGAAGGTCCAATGGATTTTAAACTACATGATGATTGCAAAATTCATGTCATGTTATTTGCAAATTAAGGTTAGTCAGGTATAAATGTTTGCAATTGTAGCCTTAAGACAAATATATATGGCTTAAACCTGCCATTAAAATATGTGAGCATTTTTTAGCCTTGCAAGTGAAAGCTCAAATAACAGTAACTTAGACATGATAAAGTTTTATTTTCTAGGTGAGGGGAAGTCCGGAACAAATATGGATGTTCCACGGTGCTATCAGGAACCCATGTTCTTTTCAGATTTCTCCTCTTCTATCCTTTTCTTATACATAGAGGGTGCATGATAGAAAGCCAATTACTATAACAGGTTCAGGCTGTGGGAAGGATACAGGACTGAAGTCAAAATGGGCGTATGTGCCAAATACTTATGTCTTTTTATAGAACTTGTTTGGGAGTGACTCATATAGTCTTTGTTTACATCTTACTGGCCTGGATTCTGCTACTTAAACACAAGTAATTATAATATAGACTGAGAAAATATAATATTTTAGCTATTTTTAATTGAAACATAATAGATTGTACATATCTGAGGGGTACATACCCATGTGCAATATATGGTTCTCAAATCGGGATAATTGCTATACTCAACATTGCACAATGTAATCATTTTTCATGTCTTTTTACCAATTCTTCCCTTACCCCTTCCCCTCCCCCTTTCCCACCTCTGGTAACCTCACTTTTGTTCTCTCCTTTTGAGAGTTCAACATATTATTGTGATTGTTGTACCTTTATTTCTTTCTTTGTTTTTTTATTTATTTGTTTATTTATTAGCTCCTACTTATGAGTGAGGGCATGTGGTAATTCTCTTTCTGTGCCTAGTTTGTTTTCCTTAACATAATTTTCTCTAAGTTTATCCATGTTGCTATATTTTTATTAATAAGGAGGAGGAAGAGAGTAGATATCCATAGGTAAACATTTTCTGAATTCTCTCTTTCATTTGCTTCAACTTTCATGAAATAACAATATGCTTGTCATAGCTAGTTTTATGTTTCAATTTGGCTGGGCTACAGACTCTAGTTATTCAATCAAATGCTATCTAGGTGTTGTTGTAAAGTCATTATATAGATGTCATGAAAGACTGTAATCAGTTGATGTTAAGTAAGAAGGAGATGATCCTAGATCTTCAGAATAGATATTATTCAATCTATTGAAAGGCTATAAGACCAGAGCTAAAGTTTCTCTGCCTATCTAGGTGTTGTTGTAAAGTCATTATATAGATGTCATGAAAGACTGTAATCAGTTGATGATAAGTAAGAAGGAGATGATCCTAGATCATGAGAATAGATATTATTCAATCTATTGAAAGGCTATAAGACCAGAGCTAAAGTTTCTCTGTAAGAGAAATTTCACCTTCGGCTTTTGTGCTAGAGTTCCAGTCAACCATTCCTGATGGCCTGTCATCTTGATTTCGAACTTGCCTAGCCAACCCATACAATTGTGTAGGTCATTTCTTGCAATAAATCTCTTAATATGTATTTTCTGCTGGTTTGATTATCTATTTGAACCTTGACTGTTGGAATGCCTTTACTTAAAAATTACTTCCAACTATCATATATTCAATCCCCTAAGACACAGGGGATATTAGTGATGATAATACCAATGTCAAAAAAGATTGACAATCCCTACTTTCCTGTTACTCTTTGACCTGTGTCAACATGGTCAATTTTACAAAGACTTGTACTTAGTGTTTGGTATATCCAGTAATATCAATTGCCCCATTTTACATAAATAAAAATTTTGGTTACCTTTTTCAGAATACCAAATAAAGGACAGAAAATAAACCACAATGGATAAGACAATCCTATATCAGAAGTGGCTGAATTCATTTGAGCATTCATTTTGCTAAGTTTCTTGATATTTTAGTATTATACATTAAAGCCCACTGGCTAATAATACACAGAGTAATCTATTTTGTTAACTTTCTTTATATGAGAGTATATAACAGTGCTAAAATTATAGGGGAAATATATACATGCATATGCATAATAATATAATATATATACATAGTACATATATGTATGTATACACATGTAAGCATGTACATACAAATATTTATTTTAAAAAGGGAGAGACAGGGCCGAGCCCGTGGTGCACTTGGGAGAGTGCAGCACTGGGAGCGCAGCAGCGCTCCCACCGTAGGTTTGGATCCTATATAGGGATGACCGGTGTGCTCACAGCGCTCACTGGCTGAGCGCGGTGCAGCCGGTCTCAAAAAGGACAAAAAAAAAAAAAAGTGAGAGACAAAGTTGTACAGGAAGATGAATCATAAGTAACCTGTTTATATATCTATGAATAGGTATGTAAAGAAAATATTTTAACAGTTTAATGAATCAGCTCTTCATGTAGCAGCTTTAAATGGGGTATGGTATCTTCAGCGAGGAACCAGTCTCTACTCATAGACAATTAATTCATCATTGCCTTTAAAAGTATTTCCTGCTTCTGGTTACACACTTTTAATGTCTAAGTATAAATGAATTCTCCTGGAATTTTTCAAGATCCTTCAGAAAACTTTTGTAAAACATTTCTATAGTTCATGCTTTCTAATGTAATTTTAGTCTAAGGCCATACCACCCTGAACACGCCTAATCTAGTCTAATGTCAATTTGTGTGATTCCTCTTAGCCTATACTGGGCTTGTGTTCTAATCATTTCATCATTGTGTTCTAATTATTTTATCCCACTGAATTCAGAGTGGTATATTTTATACTGAATGTATAGACTTTTTAAAAAGTGCAGTGTGTTGAGTTTTAGGATTACTCAGAATTAGTTAAATCCCTCTGTCCCCTTTATTCTGTTTTCATAACCTAGAATTTGACAATCTTTTTTGCTAATTAAGTTGTATTGGGCATGGACTTCTTGTTTTTCTGATGTTTCATCATACACACATTAAATTCTTAAACCTACTATTCAGGTGGTTAAGATTACTATTTATAATAAAGATGTGGGCTTTCAGTTTTTTCTCAGAGCTATAGAGAGCTCAAAAGCTCCTTTATAATAACAGAAAAAGCTGACAAAACTACAAGTTCATGACTTTCCTTGAACCCATTGGTAACTGATGCCTCAGGGTAACCAACTAGCCCAAAGTCTAAAGGGAGATGAAAATCTACAGGACAATCAAGACACAAGAAGTTTGCTAACCTGGGAAAGACACAGAAACCAGTGAGAAGTCAACTAAAAACATTAACAAAGTGGTGCAAACTGAATATAGGCTCACAAGGGAGTGTTAAGCCATGAGGACCACAGGTATAGGAAGAATTTGCAGCACTTTTAGATTTTCTTTTTTCTTCTCCCATAGACCTATTGGGTCTCACAAAAAAGAGTAGCAAGACACTTGAGGAAGTATACCTTTTGGCGCAGGTCCAGTAGAGTGGAAAAACAAGCAGTACAGAAGAGCCTCAATATTTTCTTTGGAATCTTCCCCAATATCACCTTTATGGGACAAGAGTTTAAATCTGAGGAGGAAGAACAACAAACNGGGGGAAAATTTTTTTTTTTTTTTTTTTTTTTTTGCTTTCTGATAAGAGAAGAGAATATGTTCCAGGCCAGAACTCCATAAAGAAGATGGGTATAAATACTGAGACAGCCATATCATGAGACATGGGGACACAGTACAGACCTAAGATGGAGGCTTAATTATAAATAAACAGAAAGTACAACTCTCCTCCCCCCATAGTCATACCAACTTGCATTGTTGTATGTTAGCATGGTTAGAAAGTAACCATGAAATATGACTGGGAAAGCTTCAAAAGTCAAAAGTGTGAAGACAGACCTTCTTAGGTGGAGTGCAAAGAAAAAGAAGACTTAAAGCTAAGGGTGAAATATATGTTAAGTCTAACTCTCTGGCAAATTATCCTCCATAATAATATGAGGTTTTACCAGAGAAATTTGAAGCCTGTGGTGTGGAGGGTAACAGAAGAAACACAATTCTCAAACTCAGCCCAACTTCTAACTAGATTAGCCCAAACATCCACAATGAAGACTCAGTAGAAGAAAATATGCTCTCATTTCCAGACATAAAAGCTCTACACAAACATCTTGACTGACATACAGAAGG
>NW_007733767.1:93096-94666 GCF_000696425.1 Galeopterus variegatus | reverse complement strand
AAAAAAAAAACCCTACAAATTTGAAGAGAGGTTAATGGAAATTACCCAAATTAAAGTGCAAAGTTAAAAAAGAGAGTGAAAGACAAAAATACACTGTCATACACACAGAGAACAGAATGTCCAAAAGCTATGGGGAAATATCAAAAGTTTTAATATGTGTTGTTGGCATCCAAGAAGGAGAAAGAAGAGAGAATGAGACAAGAGAAATATTTGAATCCATATGGCTAAAAATTTTCCAAACTTTATGACAGACATGAAAGTATGGATTGAAGAAGCTTAAAACAAAACAAAACAAAACAAAACAAAAATCCAGAAATAAGGATGAATTCCTCCCCCACCCAAACATGAATCTTATACATATACTGCTGAAAACAAAGAGAAAAACTTGAAAGAATTCAAAGAAAAAAGACACAATACACAGAGAGTAACATAGTAACAAAAACAACAATTACAGCAAACTTGCCATGAAAAACTATGTAGGCTAGATGACAGTGGAACAACATTTTCATGGAGCCAAAAGGGGGGAAAAATCATCAATGTAGAATTTTATACCATCAAAATTTGCCTTTCAAAAATGGAGAAATAGACTTTCTCAGAAGTATGAAAGCTTAGAGGACGTGTTAGCAACAGAACAAAATCACAAGAAAAGTTAAAATTTTTCAGATAGAGGTATATGATATTACAAAGAAACATGGATTTAACACATGTGTGTGCACAAACACACATACACAATACACTAGAAGTGGAATGAATGAAAACACGTACAATAAAGTAGCATTCTTTTTTATTCCATTATGTATTATTAAAAGAAAAGTGACAGGGTAACTCAATAAAAGGTAACAATGGATTGTGATAGATTGTGTTTATATGATATGCAAAATTGTAAAGCATAACAATACCACAAATATGGAAGGTTGGAACTGGGAAAACCTAATGAAAACTGCATGCCTAGAATATTTCACAGTGAAGTAAGTTAAACAACTAAGGGAAAAATAATACCAACTCTACAAAGTGTTTTCTAGAAAACAAGAGAGAAAAGAACACTTGCACTCATTTTATAAGGCACCATTACCCTAACACAAAAAAAACAAGAAAAAAAATCATTAAAAGAAAACTGTAGACCAATATAATATCCCTTATGAACATAGATGAAAAAATCCTCCCAGAATATGGCAAATAAAGTACGGCAATATATAAAATTATAAAGGATCATAACCAGTGAGGTTATCCCTAGAACGTAAGGCTGGCTCAACATTTAAAAATCAACTTAATTCATCGTATTAACAGACTAAGAAGAAAAATTTTATGATCATTTCAATAAATACATATACCTAATACTGATAAAAGATCATATTCATTGTTAAATGGAACCAAGTAGAGAGTTCAGATATAGACACACATATGTAGTTAGCTGATTTTGCGTGAGGTGGAAAGGCAATTTGATGGCAAAAGAATAGTCTTTTCAACAAGTACTACTGTAACAATTATACATACATATTCGCAAAATGTATTTTAATCTGGACCAAAAACCTTATACAAGAACAAAGACAAAAAAGACATCTCAAGATGG
>NW_007733767.1:90300-92281 GCF_000696425.1 Galeopterus variegatus | reverse complement strand
GTATCTAAAATCTATAAAAACCTTTCAAAATTCAACAATAAAGAAAAAAAAGTGTTTTTAAATGGTCAAAATATCTAAAGAATATATATTCACACAGAAGATACATAGATGGCAATTAAGCAGGGGAAAATGTTCAACATCATTGGTCATTAGAGAAATGTAAATTAAAATGACAATGAGATACCACGACACACATATTGGAATGGCTGTTACACACACGTGTATACACACACTACCAAGTCCTGATAGTGACACAAAACCACTCAAACTCTCAAACATTGCTGATGGGAATGCAAAATAGCACAGTCACTTTGGAAAACAATTTGGCAGCTTTTTTTATAATTTAAAGATACACTTCCCATATGACCCAGCGATTGTACTATTAGGTATTTATGCAAGATAAATGAGAACTTATACAAAAAAAAAAAGAACAAAAAACTGCACATGAATATTTATAACAGCTTTATTCATAATCACAAAAACTAGAAACCAGTTAAACGGGTCTCTCTAGATACATAAATAAACATATTGTGCTATATATGTATGTATACAATGGAATACTACTTAAAACTGAAAAATAGAATGAACTATCAACTGATGCAACAACATGGATGAAGTTTAAATTCATTTGACTGAGTAACCAGACCAAGAATAATTTCTATTTTTGACTCAACTTATATGACATTCTGGAAAAGGCAAAAACTATTCTTGAAAAAAAGAACATGAGGTGGAAAACATATCAGTGGTTACTGGAGGCTGGAGGCGGGGAGGTAGGTTGTCTACAAATGAGAGCATCGGAGAACTTTTGTGATGAAGGAAATGTTCTGTACCTCACCTGTGGTACTGGATAGAGGACTCTATGAATTTCCCAGAACCCATAAATTATACACTATAAATGAAATTTTACAGTAAGTAAATTTTACAAAGGAAATAAACAGGATAAGGGGAGAATCCAAAATGGAATACAAACTATAACAAAGAAATCTACTACTAATAATTAACATAATCACACTGAAGGGGTGGGGAAAAGGAGAACTAACCTAAGACAAATTGGGAAACAATATCTTGCCTGCATGTTGTAAAGCAAAAAAAAAAAGAACTATACACAAATACTGTACTCTAGTTAGTATTTGTTTTTACTCACAGGTGCATGAGTCTGCAAATCTGAAACTACTTTAAAGAAATACTGTGGTTGAATAAATAAATAAACAAATTGTACATAATGACAGCAATGTTTCTCACTGTCATAAAAGGAAATTACAGATAAAAAAAAGTGGGAAGGTTATAATGGAGTCTGCAGTGTTGGAATGAAATTGAAGTATTAGTATAAACACAGTTTTGATATATAGGTAAATAGACAGATAGATAGGATGTACTAGTATGTGTATGCATGGATTAGTATATATGCTTTCTAACTTTGGTGAGAGGGACTAGAAGCAGTAACATCCCTATAGCAATGATCATTCCTACGACACAAATTTCCCTTTCTCAATATCCAAAAAAAGAAACCAGAGCTTGCTGGAGGAGTGGTTGATTCAAGGGCTGCAATAGGAAAAGAAAAAACAAAAAACAAAAACAAGATGTACATGGAAAATTTTGTGATATCAGATGTAAGGAGGTTTGGAAAGAAGGAAGGAAGGAAAGAAGGGAGGGAAGAATGAAAACTGAATTCATAGGAATCAAGCTGAAAGAGCCTCCATTGACCAAAGCCGGACCAGTTTGAACAATATAAATCACTATAGTACTGGATTAAACCACAAAGAATAAATGCTGATTTCAAACTGATATAAATAATTATTTGAGTAAATAAACAAAGAGAGAAGAGACAGCTCTCTATCAGAGTAATAATTTCAATCTATAACTGTGAAAGAAATAAGAAAAATACACATTCCAATTAGAATAGCACAATAATAATTGGCGCATTCAACATACACTGGTGGTTGTAAAAATTAGTTGGTGAAAGTTTGAGGCAAACCAAGGT
>NW_007733767.1:76064-89030 GCF_000696425.1 Galeopterus variegatus | reverse complement strand
TTATGAGAGCCATAGAGCCCTGCTAAATCCCAGTGCATCTAAAGCTTAACAACCCAAGAAAATATCATAGGAAACTAAAACAAAGGACTCAGTTTTGTTCAGAACATATAGGTTTATTGGCCTGAGAGTTCTGGAGTTGTAATTCCCTAATACATTCTCCCATTCCATTTTTCAAGCATCCATTCCTCTTACCTAAAGTACTACCATTGCCTCCTACCTGTTCTGCCTTTCATCCAGTCTGAATTCCCTCTAATCAGTTTACACACATTTCAGTTGGCAGTTTTACAAACCCTTTGAAACCTCCTTGTCATTAAAATAAAAACAAAATTGTCTGACATACTCTATAAGCCTCTGCATGGTTTGGACCAATTTTCCTCTCCACATCCCATCTCACACCATTCTAACCTCACTGTCCAACTTTCATTTGAAACTGCCGTCCTTCCCACCCAAGTCTTTGAATATATTACTCTTTCTACCTGGAATGCTCTTCCTTCCCATCTTAACACTTACTAATTTTTCATATTTCCAATTTAGTTCACTTAGGCAGATCTTTCTTAACCGCCTTGATAAGATTAAATCTCTGTGTAATAAACTCTAAAGACCATGCACCTCTATGCCATACAGTTAAACTCTTTTATGTTTACATTTCCTTGCCTGATAATTTGAACAATGCCCTTTTTCCTTAATAATATCTGAGAATGATAAGTGTGAGGACCATGTTAGTGTTTGCCCAGCCACTGGCACAGTTCCTGGCACGTTAATTCATATGAGCTGAATGAGTGATATCATTAAGGATATCATTGCCACTGGCACAGTTCCTGGCACGTTAATTCATATGAGCTGAATGAGTGATATCATTAAGGAGAAAGTGCCTATCACACCTTCAAAAATGCCCTCCCAGTGTGCATTTTCCATTCACACTCCATAAGAAAAAGGATGAGGTGAATTTGTCAGCCTCCGATATGATTCTCCACTATTGAGAACCTCCTTGAAACCATCTATCTCATAGGCATGGAACTACCTAGCCTACCAAATTCTGCCTTTGGCTAACACATCACTCCCTGGTACTTTGTGCTGTAGACAGGATAGTAGATTTCATGTCATAGGCCATTCTACTTTAAGTAAATCCCCTCCCTGGAATCACTTCATTTAGACAGAGGTAGAGACATGGAAAGCAGTTAAGGGATTCCACGGCCCATCCATTATACCTAAAATACAAGTTTTGGCCTTGACATCATAATTAGCTGACTGTGAGACCTTAGCGGGTCATGACAGTTCTCTGGAGTTTTATAGTCTCAGCTATCGGAAGACGTGGTTGGTCTACATAGTCTCACAGATTTCTTCACTACAATATTCTGTGCCAGATGCTAATGAGCTGTACGGAATTGTCAGCAAATTATTTGTGCCTCAAAACATTGTAATTAGAGTGCTATATCATTCTCTATAAAGCACTTGGGGCTTTATAAAGAAGAAGTATTCTAGTAAGGCAAAGCAGTTCTGTGGTTGTAAAAATTTTATTATTATTGTAAAAATGAAAGTGCTGGTTTATAGAATATTGGTATGTATTCTAATGTTAATACAAAACTGAATTTTGAAATAAAATTATTTCAGTGATATTAAATTTTATTACTTGTTTACTTATGATGTTATCAAAAGTATCTCTCATTTGCTTATAGTTGTAACATTATTCTGTAACCACAAAGACAGAGCCTGTGATATACCAGGTACTATGATAGAAACAGGGAATTCAAAAATGAATGAGACTTTCCCCCTGCAATCAGAGAGCTAACTCATAAGCTAATAAACACAAAATGTATTATATGAGGGGTTTTCAAAAAGTTCATGGAAAGATTTGTAATATCTTTTAATAGTATTTTTCCAAAAACTTTTTGAAGTACCAGTGCATGCAGATTCAGGTAAGCATGCAGGAGCACAGAGTAGTGCAAATTCAGAAGTTGATAAAGTTCAAGAAAGGCTTTTTGTAAGAAGTGATACCGAGTTGCATCCTTAATAACAAGCCAGATACTGATCCATAATTTTTTTGTATTTCTATATTCACTTTTCTGTCCCCATCCATTTTTGGAAAAACTACATATATGTGGGGAAATTTCCCATTCAGTTGACAGTAACTACTATGAAAAGAACCCTAGAGTACACTCTATGTTGCCATTGACATAACAAGTAATTGACATAACAAGTAATTATATATATAATCAGTTATGGTTACTAGAAGATTTCTATGACCCCCATCCATTTTTGGAAAAACTACATATATGTGGGGAAATTTCCCATTCAGTTGACAGTAATTACTATGAAAAGAACCCTAGAGTACACTCTATGTTGCCATTGACATAACAAGTAATTGACATAACAAGTAATTATATATATACTCAGTTATGGTTACTAGAAGATTTCTATGACTATTTGGTATGTCTTAAATTATGTTGGGTAAAACAAGAAAGGGTTCAAGTTGGAAGTATGTCAGTGGATGATAGAGAAAGAGGGAAGGTGTGCATGTAAATGTTTCCCATCCCACAGTGAGATGGTATCAGTTACATGGTGTAAGCTCTTATGAATTAATGACCAGATTTTTTATCCACAAATGTGTGATATGTCTCAATAATTCATTAGGCTGAAGGGGAAAAAAAAACTGTAAAATGAGTACAAAATACGGTTTTCTTCTTTATGGCTTCTCAAAAGGCATGGTAGTATCACTCTCATGGATAGAAGGGAAGAATTGATATTAATATTTAAACTATACATGTATGATTTCTTATTTTACTGGTATTTACTTCTGGCTATAAGAGATGTGTGCCTTTTAAAAGTAATTATTCAGATTTAGCCATCGATGATTTGCTTGGAAATAACACTTATATTTGCTTTTTAAAATTACTTTATGCCTTCAGTTAATACTTTTAACTCTTCTGAAAAAAAGCAACATAAAAATATGAAAAGAACTCCTAAACTAAAGAAGAAATAATAATTAGGTGCCCATGTGTGCCACCCTTCACCCACCCCCACTTTTTGTGCTTAAGGAAAGGATTGCTAATCAGTCATGGCACTACTTACTGAACCCTTATACAGTCTCTAAATACTTTTCAACATGACAGTTTACCAACAAATGATAATAATTGGTGTAAAAGATCAAATTAATTTTTTATTCTTGGTTAAATTGGAGCTAAATGACATATGCCAAAGGATAAAATTCCCCCTTTGAATAGTATTTTCCCCAATGACTCTAATTTAAGTAATCTCAAATAAATATTTTACAGGTATCTTCTAGTTTTGATACTAGGCTAAAACCCAGGGTTTATAGAACACCCAAGATGTGCAAATCTAGTTAGGGAGATAAGGTAGCCTTTATGTAATAACTAGAAAGAACTAAGTGCATATGTGGTATATATTGCTAAATTTATATTTAGGAGAAATTGATCCAAAAAACACATCAGCAAAATGATGGAGCTTCAATCAGGCATGAATATGAGGTAGGTTTGGGAAATCATTCAAACCTGGAAAATTCATGAACATGTTAAAACGAAGCCGTATTCCCCAAATATAGATCAACTCTCAGAAATCTTTTGACTGGAGAAGTGGCAAAAACTGGTCTTCGGAAGCTTTCCAAGATTTCTCCTCATGATTAATATCCCATAAGGCACATTTGCAGAACCAAATGGAATGAGGCTAGAAGACTGAGTTAGAGATGTAAATAAAACACAAGATTCATATATTTTAGGAAAAGCCTCCTGTTGAGGCTATACTCAACGCTTTCAAAAAGTGTATCAATTTCTATTCTAGTGAAAATAACTCTAGCATTATGCCATTTTCTTAAAAAAAAGCACATTTGGGAGAATCCCAAGACTAAATTTATCAGACAGGTTGTTTATTGTTAAGAGAATTTATACAATGATGCTGTGATACAGAATATACTAAAGCTTTGTTTTGTTTTTATTTAGACAGCAGAAAGAAAAACAAAAACCCAATAACAAACAATACATGAAACCAACACCTTATCAAATAAGACAAATTTCCCTATTTAGTACCTGCAGTTTCTTATTTGTGAACACGCTTATTATTCTGAACCCCTAAAAGGCAGATGGAGAATAAGAGTAAAGGGGAAAAACCCCTACTATGTGCCTGGCATCTTGTGTGACACTTTAAATGTATTATCTTATTTAATTCTAAGGTTAAAGATATATTTTATAGTAAATGAAATTAAAATTCCACAATGTCCTTAAGTATGCAAAATCCACTCTTTTTATTACGACCTCAATGAGGTATTTACAAATTTAAATTTAGCAGCTCACAAAGTTTAGACAGGATGGGACTCACAGGATAACTACTATTTTGGCTGCCAATTCCAACATGTAGATAATACTTGGCAGAGAGATGCTGCAAAGAGCAGCCAGAAGAAAGGTCACAAACAAGAAGGAGCTAGAAAAAAGGAAAAGTTTGTTGATCATGGACCAATTGCAAAATTATATAATATCCATGAAAAGCAGTAGTCTTTGGCATCAGCCACCCTACACATTGCATGCTAGCTTTGCTAGACACTAATTGTTTTCATTGGGCAAGTTAATTAACCTCCCTGAATCTTAATGTCCTTATTCATCAAACTCATAAAATAAAAATAATTATCAGCAACCTCAGAGGATTACTGTGAGAATTAAAGGAGATAATTCTTATAAAGCTGCTAGCATAGTGTGTGATATATAAGTGGCTCACCAAAAAAACATTAGTTATCTCTCCTTCTCTTTACATATGGAAGAATAATGGAAGTTAAATCGTATAACATAAATATGATTTTTAAGGTTGAACACCTGAATTTTTGTTCATGTTCAATCAGTGATTTGCTGTGTACTAAGTTTTATGCTGCATAAAGTACTTCCCTTCTCTATCTCAGGGGATCATTATAGGGATTAAAATTTAAAATATCTAGTAGATATGTGCTTTAAAAGTATAAAGGGCTACACTTATACATAGGGCTATAACAAAGTAATATTTGATTTTATCATTTCACTTTATGATTTTGCCAAATTAATTCAAAGAAATACAAAAGAAGGTGATCCTCATGTATTCTCTCTGTTCCTTAATCTTTAGGAGCACTTCCACAATTATGCAATTGAAATAGGGCATTCAATTTTGTGGCCAGGGCAAACTTTTAAAATAAAAAATGTAAATAATGGAAATAATTTGTTTCAAAACCAGAAATTTTTTGTAATATACTAGCAGTAATGACCCACGGCCATGTCTCCCAACAGACTACCATGCTCTGATCCTGTCTGGTGATCAGCCTATTGTCCAGCACAGCCAGTAGTAATTTGACACATTAACTGCCCTGTCTCCCTCCTGAACTGTGACAGACATAAGTAGTTGATTATAGTATTCTTGAAAAGCATGAATGCAGCCTCAAGAGACTTATCATGATGCCCTATAGGCAGCAATTACCCAGTAACTGCAATTTGCACAGAAATTTTAACTTCATTTTCTAGAACATGACTAGTGTCATTGGAGGTCTTGATAGAACCTTAAGCAAGGTGTTTTAGGAGAGAGGATCCCAAGGGAAAGCTATAAAATAATCAATTAGCAGTCCCTACCCCCTTCCCTAATCAGGATCACTGAGCTAGCTACATACTCTGTATCACCAATCTTGGGAATAGAAATATATGATTACTAAGGTAGAAGTTTGGCCTAAATGATGTTGTTCCTAGAGAGAGAACAAACAATGAAATACTATAAAGCTCTCACGTCATCCGTATTCCCTTTTTTCAAACAAGAAATCTTATAAATGTTCTTGTCATTTCAGTTCAGTTCAGGATGAAATGCTTTTATAGGATTCTCTTTTTGCATATTGTCCTTGCAGCTCCTTAGTAGTGACCAGGGAATACAGAAAGTTCAAAGTGCCTGGAAATAGATTTTGCACAGCCAACATTTTAGTGAACAGGGGAAACATTGGGTACACATGACATAAGCTTCCATTGAATGAAATACCTCTAAAAGAAACTAAACCAAATATAATCTGTCATATACAAGCATAAATGAAGGACACAAGCAGATCTTCCAGGGTAAATGGGTGGGCAGGAAAGCTGGGTCAGACAGACAGCAGCAAGGGAAACAGGGATTAGAACATGAAAAGGACATAGAAGATGACGTTACTGGTGAATGGGTAAAAGAACCATATCACTCAACTTGGTATTCTGTCCATGGCTGGCATTGCCCAAATTTATAACATCGCTGAAGGATATTTTCTTCAAAAATCTATGGTAGTTATGATAAAAGTTAACAATTGTGTCACAAATTTTAATCAGGGCCAAAGAAATACCCAAGAGTCATTTGCATCTGCCACAGATTAGTTTTATATGGCATTTAGGATAAAGCAATGCTCTGTATAGTCTGGTTTTATTCTTTCTTCTTTAATTAACCAATACTAAAGTGAAATAAACAC
Source organism: Galeopterus variegatus (assembly GCF_000696425.1). NCBI lineage: Eukaryota > Metazoa > Chordata > Mammalia > Dermoptera > Cynocephalidae > Galeopterus > Galeopterus variegatus. The sequence goes on along the minus strand of NW_007733767.1, from coordinate 82,588 downwards.
ATGCTGCTAGTATGAATCTCCAATGAATCTGCAATGAATCAGCAATGAACATCACAAAAGTTCCCAAAATAGAAACTAAATGCAGTATATTAGATGAAAGTAAAATTAAAGATTAGTGTTTCATGTAAATAAAATCACCAAAGTAGCCAAATAATTTTCCTACTAATAACTCTCATTTCATCCACAAAAGTCAGATTTGTCATCTTTTGCAACTATCATTACAGTAAAAGTGTTCAATAAGCAATAATAAAATCCTAGGTTTTTATTTCCTGTAGAGCTGACGAAATTTATCAATATGAAATTTAGAAGCATTTTCCTGACCATCAAAGTGTTTGGGAAATAGGTCAGGAAGTCCATTTGTGTTTGTATTGATATATGTGTATGTGTGCAACTCATGTATATTTTGCCATCTAAGCAGCTAAAGAATTACTTTCTTCTGATGAATCTTGTATATCTAGGATTTTCAGAGGAAGGGAAAGGTCTGTTTTCTATTCATAAATGCAAGAATATAACTGGGCAGAGAAATATTCAGTGGGAAAATAACTCAGTAACTATTCTAAGAAATGAAAAGATATGGGAAACACCACAATGCATATTAGAAGACTTTTTCTTAAGAAGCCTCAAACAGCAAGACCATTTACAATCTTAGGTTTGGCATAACAATGGCGTGCAGAAAAAATTACTGATAGGGCAATATAAATTTAGGGGCTGTCATTTTTTCTAATACTTTATTCATAGGGGCCAACAATGCTGGCAGCAGGAATATAAATTAAAGATGATTTAATCCACATCTCTTATGAAGCTAATCCTTATCACTAACTTTCCTACAGAGGCTGTGTAGCTGACATGTGTAACAGCTAGTTCTAGCACATTGATTAATTAAACTGAAGTCCTGAGTTTTACCCCATAAGTCCATCTTTTCACGCATTGCTTTGGAATTTAAATCCTTAGAGAAATTTGAACAACTATTTTTATTTTATGTACAGTAACATTCTGCCTCTTCTTCCACATTTCAGCTCTGAAGACTGAAAAAAAAAATGGTTATATCCCCAAAATGATAGTTTCAGCTTGATGTTACATCCTCCTTGGTTATAAGGATAAATTTCTCTACAGGATTTTTATAGCAACAACGTCTGCCATACCTCTTACCATCCGCTCCCCTAGAGGAAAATTTAGAAATGCAAAGCTGGTTTAGCATTAGAAAATATATTAACATAATTCAGTACATTAGTAGATTGATGTGAAGAATGATGTGTTTGCCAAAATAAATGCAGGAAGAAATGTACAAATTCAGCATTCAGTTCAACAATTTTTTTGTCACTTAGTATATGCAAATCACCCTTCTAAGCATGAGCCCTACCAATGAACAAAATAGATAATTAAAATCTCTATGCTCCTGAACTTTACATTCATATTTTTTATAAATCAAAACAAAGAAATCTAGTATATGCAAATCACCCTTCTAAGCATGAGCCCTACCAATGAACAAAATAGATAATTAAAAATCTCTATGCTCCTGAACTTTACATTCATATTTTTTATAAATCAAAACAAAGAAATCCAACAAGATTTTTGATCAGTGGTGTTGGGGAACAATGTCTGTGTGTCTCACTTTTCGGCATATATTCTGAGTAGAAGCACTGACCGACAACTTTTGTTCTGGAATACGTTTTCAAGTATGTTTGTACAGCCTTGAAAGATGGACAAAGTATTTCCTTCTGCTGCAAAAAACTGGTCTGCTTGATACCAAGAGTAATAAAGATTATGTCTTCTGCTGGGGCAAATGTTGAGAAGGTTTCCTTGCAATTCTCTCAAAATAGACTGGTTTTCTAAGCTCAGACTACATGCAACTTCTCTCCAGCATCCACATTACCTCTGTGGGACTTGGGGAGGAGGTTGAGGTAATAGACATGTCAACTTCATGCTGCCTACTCTGTCGCGAGTGACTTCATCCTTTGCCTCTGTCCTAGGAATCTTGTATCTTCTACCAGAACCCACAAAACTGAGATAGGCTAACTTGTTAGCTCGCAAGCAGAGTATCATCTCTGACACTCTGCAGTTCTTGGCAAGTGCAACATCTGACAGGGAAGAGAAGAATGCATTTATGAGTCTCACATATGACGCTTCTGGTTGCAAGTAATGTTATATTTCTTGCTCTGGATAGTCGAGTCACACAGGTATATTATGTACATTTTAAAATGCATAACATAAATAAAGGCAAATAAATTATAATTAAAATTCATTAGAACCATCGCCACAAATGTTTTATTCGACTCAAATAATTCCATGGTCTTTTCTTTCAGAAAAAAAAAAAAAATTACATATCATCTACATTTTTACGTATGCTTATATATATTGTAAAGTTGGTATTATACTTTCACATTGCTTTAAATACTATTTTTTAAATTTCCACAGTAATTTCTGATCTGTAAATATATTGCTTCTTATATTATAATTTTCTATTATTGTAGATTGTTACATCATACAGATTTACCATAATTTATTTATTTAAATAATATTCTATCATTGGACACGTGGCTGTTTTCGTCTTTCATTCACAGATTTTAATTCATCCATTGAAGTCAGTGCTAACCTAGCCTACTCCATGTGCAGCTGCAGAGGCTAATACCAGTTCATTGGTTGTATTAACTTCTAATATTAAATATAGCTCAATGGTGACACATGGTACAATAATAAAGGTCAGGAAAGGTTGGGTACTAGAGAGTTTAAAAATAATTGCCACAACCACAATAGTCCCCATTGCAAAAACACTCATTTGGGAAAAAATTCTGGATGGAATGAATATATATTGTTTTACTCCAAAGAATATGATAATAGATGTTCATGACAAGTATGATGTCTACCCACATCATTTATATTTTTATCTATCACTTCCTTTGGCAAAGCAAGAGCAAGACAAATCATTGGGAAGGGATGGAATGCAGTTTAAAATTTTCTGACTAAGCAATACCCTTTGGACTTAATCTTGACATGTGAGAGAATGAAGAGTGGAGTTTTTTGTTATTGCTTTTTTAATGGAAGGATTGACAAGATACTCAGAGCAGTGCTAGATGCTATTGATTATGGAAAGACAACTTTACAACTGTTGTTATAAGAAAATAGTGTGAACATACACAATGTTGGGACATTTTAACAAATTTACACAAGTAGAATCAACTCTCCTGTCGTTCAAAACAGATGACTTCTGTAGGCATGAATCACAGGACATACAAGCAGGCAAAGAAGTCAACACTTGAAATTTTTCTCATTTTAATGGCATTGGTTATTTCTCTCATTTAATCCTATTAAGTTTAGTTATTGCAGTATGATCTTTAATAAAGACCCAAATGCTTTATCCAAAATATTTAGAGCCAGGTATGTTATAAGTATTCAGAATCCTGCAGATTTTAAAAAAGGAATATGGTGCATAGATTGCATATTTTAAAATAGACTCGATAGCATCTACTACAGTACTCCATAATCAAACTCCCTAATATTGCTGCAGTGAAACATGTGAAGAGTTACACTAAGTGGGAAAAATGAACACTAACAAGAACTTCACATTTTTTATTTTAAGTTTTGCCATCAAATGAATTTGCTGCATAATTATGTAAAACATTTTGGAATTATATATGAAATAGTGTATATCAGTGTGCTCTGACACACAGCTTGGGGCACAGCACAGCATAGAAGTGTGTAAGATAATTTATATATACTGAATAATTATTATTAGATAGAATAATTGTAAAATTCTCGAAGACGATCAGTCTGTCAAGAATACTTAGGGACAGTTTGGAAATTACTCTTAGTCTACAAATTATACAGGACATATTACAAAACTTCAGATCAGATATATACATCTACATGCTATTAAATTGAAAGTGGCCATGCTTTTAATTTAACAATATATTTTAATATATTTTTAACTGTGTGAGGAATTTCTTTTTTTTTTTTTATTTCTGGCTCTACACAAATGACAAAAACATGGCAAGTTATGATTTATACTTTGATTGTTTTCTGTGTTCAATTTTTCACAAGTCAGAACATATTCATGAGTGCGAACAACATGCTAGGGAACTAATATGCAGAAAAATATATTCTGTGTCACTGAAACCAACATCCTCAGATGGAGGCATAGAATGGTTAGTGCCCTGCATCCTACTCCAGGTGCTAGCCCTCTCTACCAGATTAGATGCTAAATAAAACTCTTGCACATAAGACCCAGATATTTTACAAAGTTTAACCTTCCTAGGATATCATTTGATGTCATAAAATACAGGAGCATAATTTTTAGCCTAAAATTCTTTGTCTTACCATGAAAAATTTCATGGAAGGATATAACTACTACAATAATACAATAATAATACTAGCTGCTGAAAATTATTAAGCATCTCCTATGTGCTAAGCATTATTCTTGATGCTTTAACTTGTGATATTTGATTTAATGCTTTCCAGATCTATACAGTATGTAAAAAAAGTATTAATATCTGAATTTTACATATCAGAAATCTTGCCTAGAAAAACAAAGACTTTTACCCAAAGTTTTACAGAAATATAAGGGACATATTCAATTTAGGAAGAGGTCCTCATGACCGCAAAATACATACTATGGAACATTAGATGTTTTTTACTCTCTTTACCATGGTGCTATTTAACCTTGGGTGTTCATTCGTGAACAAAAGAATATCATCAAAACACATGCATGATTTCTCCAATTGCTCATTTTACTTCAATTACTAGTGTATCATGGCATTTCACATGTTTTCATAACAAGGCCAAGGGAAAATTCAAATTTTTTCCTACAACTTCTTTTGAGTGCTATTAAAACCAACAAATGAAAACAACTTAAAAGGAAGTAACTGCTAGAGGTATTCAGGGTGATCATTAAAGCAAGTTAATGAACTTCCTTTTCTAAAGCAACAAAACAGCAGGAGGGGGAGGATGCTCTTCACTACCTAAATTGGACCTTCCAGATTATCAAAGTAATAAATAAAAAGCTGTAAAATAAGCAGTACTGGCAGATGGAAAAAATGAAGCACTTTCAAGATAGAAATAAAGACATCTAAGACAAGAGATCAAGAAGAAAAAAATAGAAACTGTGGGGCTCCAAAATGTGTGCTCTTCCTCTGCTAACAAATCCATAAAATACTTTGACAGGGAAGTAAATATTAATCTCCTCAATTTGTAGTTTAAAAACTGTAAGATTCTGTAAAATCAAGTCTTTTGTTCAAACCCCTAGCTTAAGCGTGTTGAAAAGCCAGAACCTCTGGGGCCGGCCCGGTGGCGCACTGGATAGTGCGCCGCTTGGGAAGCGGGGCGGCGCTCCCGCCCGAGGGTTCGGATCTCACATACAGACCGGTTCCCGCTCACTGGCTGAGCGAGGCGTGGGGGCGGCGCCAAGGGTTGCAATCCCGTTGCCGGTCCCCGGTCCGACCGGTACCCAAGGGTTGCAATCCCGTTGCCGGTCCCCGGTCCGACCGGTACGGGGCAACACTGAGGGTTGCGATCCGTTGCTGGACACGGAAAAAGACAAAAAAGACAAAAAAAAAAAAAAAGAAAAGCCAGAACCTCTAGGCAAATACAACAACCTCCTGCAATGACTAAGTTCGATCTTCATGTGAACCTATAATATGGATTGAATTTTCTAAGGGATTGAAATAAGTAACATAATTTTTCACATAGACACAAAAGCTAATTCCAGAGTATCTCAGTGGCTACAACTGATACAACTGAAAACGTTTAAAAAATATTTTGTGTCACTGACCTCTCCTTGGTAAAAAGAAAAAAAAAAAGATATTTAGGTGAAGAAGAGTAAAATGACTTGAACAGCAAACTGCTAATTAGTGGCAAACCTGAGAACACAGGTCTTCCTAATCCCTGTCCAGAACTCTTCTCATTCATTTTCATTTCAAGTATATCACCTAGGTCTTGTCACGTCAGTCACCAGGTCTTTATCTTCTAAATACTATTCGCAGATATGAGTAATTCCATTATTAGGGAAATAATAAATAAATAAAAAGCAGAGTAATGTAACATTTTCCTTCTGCACAAATACTCCAATGTAGCAGTAAAGTATTTCCCCAAAATGTAAGTATAGCTCTCAGTGACACAACGTAGGTTGTTAATTTAAGAGAAGTTTTCTAGTTATTCCTTGGTTGCCACTACACCAAAAACAAACAAGAAAAACCCAAAAACCCAAATATAGTAACTACTTTTTTATGTCTCTGAGGGCAAATAAAAGAAAAAGAAAAACCCTATTAGCACAGATGTATGCTAATGATTTGAAACTCCCTCGATGATATAAACACTCTAGGATTTAGATTCATAAGCAGAAGAAAAATGCATTGATAAATAATGGGTAATAACATAGAAAATAAACTGTCAGGAGTTTAAAGATCATTTAATTGGTTAAAAATATTCATATTTACTGAGATTCTCCCATGTCTAAACATGGTACTAAATGTAGAGATGAGAACACCACCTCCCAACCCTGTTTTAGACATACTTGTAATCCTGTAGAAATC
>NW_007733767.1:74196-75216 GCF_000696425.1 Galeopterus variegatus | reverse complement strand
TTTTTTTTATCAAGGTTGCCAAAATCAGCAATTAAAGTAGTAAAAATAAAAGTTTCAGAAACCTTTGAGTATTCACCAGGCTGACTGGCTCTTGGTGATGGCAACTGATTCTGATGAGCAAGTCTAGATGAACAGAAAGGTCTAGTAGAGGCCACTACTGAGCAGCAGAGAGTTGAGAGAATGAGTTGGGAATCTGCATGCATGCATGCAAGAGATGAGCTAAAATAAGATGGAACAAATTAGTGTTGTGTCCATAGAAGTAAGGTAGTGTCCTGCATGCGAGGATGAGGGGGAAGAAAAAGCAAGACTTCTACTGTGAAATGTACAAGTGGGTAGATTTGTTTTTTAAGAATTACACTGTCACTTTCACGTTTTAATATTTCCCTTGGATGTGTGTAGAGCTGGGGACATAGCAGGTGAACAGAAGAAAGCAAAGGTTGAACTTGATCACAATCCTAGTTTAAGAGAAATGAAAGCAGTGCTCGGCTACCTTACATTGCATATGTAGAATAAAACTGAAGTCAGTAATTTTAACTGTTGTACTCATTTTTCTGAGTGCTACCACAAATGAGAAATCCTAAATAGATTGTGCTCCAGAGCAATTCAAGCCATAGCTGAGCCAGAAATAACAGGATTTAGAAAATTATATAACTTCTGTGAGCCTCACTTGCTTATTTCCAATGTTGGAGTAATAATAGTGCTTACTTCATTAGATTGTTATAAATATTAATGAAGAAAATTCAGATAAAAATGCAGAGCAATATAAAGCTGGTAGTAAAGACTTAATAAAATTTAAGTATTACTGAAATTCACATTAATCAATACTTAATAATGACTACAAACTTAGGTTGGATTTTCTTGGACAAGACTCCAGATCCACAGAATAAATCAGAAAACAACAGTTAATAAACCAGTAGAGTTATTGATTATTTTTTAAACAGTGAATCGAAATTATTCCTCTAGGGAAGTTATCTACAACATAATGCCTGGCCTTGTTTATACCTATTGGTTTATTAAAAA
>NW_007733767.1:70840-72789 GCF_000696425.1 Galeopterus variegatus | reverse complement strand
ATCTAGAAAACAGTAAGCTCTCCAACAGAGTTTATAATTAATCAATATTATAGATCACTGATTTATTATTGGAAAAATAAATATTAGTTTATTTGTTATCCTGGGATATTTATTTCAGGTACTGAATATCATTTTAAAATCTTTTTAGAAGTTATATAGTATATTAAGGGCTCACAAATATTTTATAAATATATATTATTAATATAATTTATATTTCTAGTAATCCTATTTATGTACATATTCAAAAAAATGCTTGCTAATTATATAATCTATGCCCAGCAATATTCTACATACTTGAAACACAACAGTAAACAAGACAGTCAAAACCTCCTTTTCTTATGGAACTTACATTTTAGTGGGGAAAACTGAAAACAAATAAAATCTATATAGTAAGTAATATGGAAATATTTGCTGTGGAGAAAACATACAGCAGGAAGTGTGATAGGGGATGCAGAGACAGTGGGAAAGGGTAGAGGGTGTATGTTGCCCCATTGAGCTTCATAGGGACTGGAACTTAGGAGTGAAGATTAATTTTAGACGCTTGGGTTTTTTGGTGATTGATATAAATGAGGATAAAAGACATAAAGGAATTAATCCTGATAGTCTTGATGCAGATAATAGTGGAAAACCTATGAGTATTGGTGGCTTGTAAGAGAGTAAGGTCTTACCAGGATGACATAGAATTTCACAGCCTTGTTTTCAGTCTTGGAAAGAATGACAGGGGTTATAGGAATAAGTTGGCTTATCTGAAACATACAGATTTTGGGGGGTCCTGTCTCATCTCATTTGATCCTCACTTAAACACATGATTCCAATATTATTATCCTAATTCATGTTGAAGATACAAAAGGCCAGAAATGAGTTATCTTTTATTGGTAACCTAGGTTTACTAACATCAAGGCAAGTGTCAGACCACACTGTCTACAGTAAAAAATAAATAAGATTTACACTGACATAAAATCTAAGCCTCACCTCAAACCTCCCGTAATTCACACCAGTAAAGNGTTTTACAACTGAGTATCTTGGGTAGAAACTGGTTGGCCAGAGCTTGGAGGGGAGATAAGTGGTTCTGTTAAATTCTCTTTTGTATAATACTTGGTGCTGCAAGGAAACCCTGCAGGTATCTACTAAGTGTTATTTCAAGATAATGAATATATAAGGAAGAACTATGGCAGACAAGATTTGTAATCTTACCATGTTCTCATCTACGTCACAGTTACAGCTTTCTGAGCAGCACAATGAAACTGCTGCTTGATTGCAATGCCATTGAAAATTTATGCTCTTAGGTGTCAATTTTCAAATTATAAAATGAGGTTCAATCAAGTTTCTCTACGGCTTATTTTTTAAAGTCTATTTGCTATAATAATCATTGCTTAATGAATATGGTGTTGCTAGTTTCTTGCTGCTCAATGTTTGGTCTGGCAGCTTTACAAGCATTATCTGGGAGTTCATTAGAAATGCCAAGTTTTCTGTCCCACCCTAGATCTACCAAATCAGAATCTGCAATTTAACAGGATCATCAGTTAATTCAAACGCATATTAAAGATTAAGGGTCACTGATGTAAGCCATCGACAAGCATAATTTTCTGGATTCCATTAGTTTGATACTACCTAAGACCATGATACTTAAAATATAAAACTAAAACATTAAATTATTCAATCATAACACACTAAGAGAAAGAGTGTTTGCTGCCTAATTCTGAAATATTTTTGACCACCAAAGCATAATTACCAAATAGTCCCCTCTTATAAGCTGAGTAATTTTACCTGTAGTTCTTTTTGGATCATATTTCTTACTTTGCATTTTACTTTATCTATGTGCAAGCCTCATTTACAAAACAGTTCTTTGAAATACTCCAAAATAGGAATTTATTTTATACTTCATAAGATCTAGAAAACAGTAAGCTCTCCAACAGAGTTTATAATTAATCAATATTATAGATCACTGA
>NW_007733767.1:68386-69557 GCF_000696425.1 Galeopterus variegatus | reverse complement strand
AGTTTCATGGGATCTAAACCAAAATCCATTTTATTAGGCAGGAATGTAAGGCCAAGGGGCAATGATAAACTAAAGCAGAAACCTTCTGTCAGAAGGGAAGTTTGAGTTATCTGGAGTGCCCAAGATGGCATTCTCCATATGCATCCACATCCTCACATTGTAAATAAGTCATGGCTTCTTCACAATTGTTTAGCTACAAGGCAGTCAGGCCTAGGGAGATGCTAAATGGAAGTGGCAGGACGGCTAACACAGCATTGCAAAGGAAGCAGTTTGTCTCACCATTTCAAAATAGAGCACTCATACCTAAGAACTCTAGATTCTCTGCATGAGTTAGAAGTCTCTGCCTCCTTGTACTTTGGCTCACACATCAAACATTTAAAATAGCCTTGAATAACAAAAGCCTCAAAAAAATTTTGAAATTGAACATATACTATTTGGTAAATCTTGACTTTTCCTATTTTCCAGGTAGTGTTCAGCCTCTGCCCTATTTAGCACTGCATTGCACTGCTATTCTCAATATTATCTTGTGTAATGGCTCATGATGGATACCAGCCTTGCCTGCAAATGTTTTAACTCCACAAATGTAAAAGGGAATGGAAACCGTCCGTACTGGCCATTGATGAACAGCAACTGATAATTTGGTTCTTTAGCTACCTATTGAAATCACCCTCAGATGGGCAAGCCATGTAGTTACCAATCCCTGAGAACTTTAATATTATTCTGTGATTGCTTTGTAAGTGTCAGGTTAAATCTAAATAACACTGTAACTCCCCTAATTATTCTCAATGCCTGCATTTATAATCTAATCCAACAATAATCACTTACAGCCCAACTTTTACTCCACTGGAAGCTATTTGGGGGATACATGGAGGAAAAAAAATGTGGTGTGTGTAATTTGCATTTTATCAGATACATAGTTGTACAGCTAAAAATAACATTGTTAAAGAAATTAAAATGGACTCAAGAAATAGCTACTTCTTTCTTTGATTTCCATCTGGCCTTCAGAGCAAGATTATCTATCTATCATCAATCTACCTATCACGTATAGACCTATTACATACCTACTTATTTATTTATCAACATGATGAGATTGATAAAGAATGGAAAAAGATTACTAAAGAAATACTAAATGCCAGGTATTTTGCCTACAATAATATACTTGCCAGCAATC
>NW_007733767.1:64941-67966 GCF_000696425.1 Galeopterus variegatus | reverse complement strand
CTTCAGAGCAAGATTATCTATCTATCATCAATCTACCTATCACGTATAGACCTATTACATACCTACTTATTTATTTATCAACATGATGAGATTGATAAAGAATGGAAAAAGATTACTAAAGAAATACTAAATGCCAGGTATTTTGCCTACAATAATATACTTGCCAGCAATCCTTTGTAATGGGAATTATCCCACTTTTAAAGATCATTGGAGGAAATTGTCCAATATTAGTTGTCTGGTAAACGCCAGAACTGTTATTTGAACTTAGGACTTTTCAATTCAAATGTTTGTGTCCTTTCCTCCATATGATTCTGCCTCAGGGCCAGAAATTTGATGGAAAGCTAGACTTAGGTAGGGAAGTGTTTTTATTTTTTACTTGACAGTCCCTGCAAGCAGAGGTTATCACATCTTATCATTCACTGTCAGACTTTGGAGGACAAATGGGTCAGAAAAGAATAAAATAGAAAAATTCTGGCTGTAGTCATGATGGCATCTGAACCAAGTGTGCTAATTATTGGTACTCATGTTTTTTTCCCTTGTTTCTGAGGCCATCTCATTTTCCATGACCTTACTAAGGCTGCCTATATTGTGTGTCCTTTGCTCTACATTCCCACTTTTCTACATAACAGCATGGTGGATATAAGAACTAATTGATTTTACTTCAATTATTTCAGAGGTGGATTTCACTGTGGTGATTTATGAACTGATGAGATCATGTACCTGAAGTTAAAATGTTGCCTTCAAATCTTGGACTTCCAATCCTTCTTATTCAACTGTTAGCATCATATCAATCCCACAACTTTTTCTTTTCAGGGTTAAGAATTTGAAGATCAATATTGCCTTATTCTTTATAGATAAAAGTTAAACAAGTGAATGAATTGTGCTTGTTCATGAGGGTTACTGCCAATAAAATAACGCTGAAATTACAGTTTGAGAGTTTATTTTCTTTCCTTTAAGATTGGAGCCACTGAATGAGAATGACTGTAACACAATCTAGCTATGAGTACTTATAATAAAATGTTGATTAATCTCACTAAAAATTAAACCAGATGTTATAACTCATAAAATGAAAGAGACATTAGAGATTGTATAATGTATTATTTACTTAAAAAAATAAGACCCAGTCCACTAATGTGATTAACCCAGCACCACATAGACAGTTCCTGCAAGAGGTAACTCCCAGCCCACAGTTTGTGAATTATTTTTCAGCATCTCTTGAAACACTGATCTGCTTTGCTTTCCCCCACCCCATTTTCTTGACTTACAGATATAACAAAATGCAGATTTTACTTTCACTTTTATTTTTTATCATCGTAGATCTAAACATGGACCAAGATGAGAAGGTGCCTTACAGCTGGTTTGCTCACCTAGGACACGTGCCTTGATTTTCAGTGAATTGTGAAGACATCCTGCAGTCAGATACCTGCAGGGAATCAACCACATACATTCCCTGCTTCACGTCAGAGCCACAGCTCCTGGTAAACACAGTAGAGCAGCACTCATCCCTTGAGGTAAGTGGTCAAGAACAGCACCTCAGCAAGAAAAGTGACAGATTCAGGAAGGGCTAGGCTAGCCTTGGCTCTCAACAGGACCAAGGAACTCCTAATCACTTGTCCTCCAGATCCTTTGTATTGTATATATATTTTTAACCCTACTGAGATAGGAGGTGGCCAGTTTCCCTGGGCTCAGTTCACAGGACATGCCATTCCCCAAGGTTTCTGGCTCCTCCTCTAGACCCTCCCCTAGGAAAGCTACTGCTTCTAGTTAGACCTATTTTCAGTGCAAAACTAGGAAACTGAGAACCTGGGGGCTGGCTTGTGCAAATCAAGTGGCTGGGAATGCTCTATAGAGAAGAGTTATATAACCCTGATAGCTGAATGACCTTCAACTTGGGTTGCTAAGGAGCACAGAATATTCTAGAATGCTTTTGGTGCATGTAATAAGATTTAACCAATGAGCATACTCCAAAAAGAGATCAACTGAGTCTATGCAAGACTATGCTGCTTAACTGGGAACCATCCCCTTAACTGAATATCCATTAGATAGCAAAACCATAAAAGCCAGATCCTAGCAGAAGGTGGGGCTGTCGCTCACTCTCCTGGAACCAGCCCGCACTCTACCTGTGGAATGCATATGTCTTTCTATTTGTACCAAGCTTACTTTCAGAAAGCAGCTTCTCACTGTCTTGAGCCAGCCTGCACTCTGTACTAAAATTTGTGTGTATTTCTTTCTCTTGTATTAAACTTGGTGTGGGCCCTGGTTAGTCTCTGGAGCTAGGCTACACGCTCTCTGTGAAATCTGTATCTCTTATTCATTGTATTAAACTTGCTCCCACTTGCTACTGTGACTCTCCTCTTGAATTCTTTCCTGTGGCAGACAAGAACCTGGTGAGAGGATGGGGTGGGGTGAGGATGGCTATCGAGCCCTCCAGACCCTTCTGGCATCACTACTACAATGCATATATTTTTTGTATGTTTCTTTGATTATTGGTTCCATTTAGTCATTTATAAATTATTTGGGAATACCTTATGTCTATTATGTTATCAATATGGATTTTAAAATAAATTTCATATTCACATGATAGTTATTTATGTAAGTGTATTGACCTCTTGACATAGTGTATTTTCTGTCTATATTATACTGTTTTTGACATACAGAAGTTTTATTTCATGTAGACAAATCTATCAAACTTTTTTTATGACTTAAGTGTCATATTTAGAAGAGTCTTTTCACACTAAGATTATACAAACAATCCTAGCCTTTTTGAATTTATTGCCAGAGGTACTTTGTTTGACCTGCAAAGAGGAATTTATGCCTCTCAGAAAATTTAATCTTTAGTCATATATACTTAGGCTTTATCAACCTCATGGTCTTATTATATGGCTTACCCTTTGTAATCTACTTTATCGAGAAAGTTATAACCATATGTGTTGAAAATGGCTTTAAAATCACCACTCTGAGGGCCGGCCCATGGCTCCTTACCTGTCATCTTTAAAAAAAAAAAAAAAAAAAAAAAAAAAAAAAA
>NW_007733767.1:58359-64262 GCF_000696425.1 Galeopterus variegatus | reverse complement strand
AAAAAAAAAAAAAAAAAAAAAAAAAAAAAATCACCACTCTGGAAGTGTATAGAAATAGTCTAGGGTTGTGTTGACACAAACTTCTGTGCCGCTGTCCATGCTCAGTCTTGGTAAATGATACGAATGATTGACTGTGTTATAATAGAAAGATATTAAGTTCCCTGCTAAGAATCTTGGGTTGTGTCTCAAGCCTGCCATCAACATAGTGAAACTTGGTGTGTGACTTTAACATCTGAACTCCTAACTAAAGAAAAATTAAAATAAACCCTTATCTATTGTAAGGATTTATTACATTAACTAATTAATTCAAGAGGCATTTAATGATTTTTTTGGCATTTACTATGCTCGTCCCGTGAGGGTGTGCATACATTAAGACAAAATTTATATATTGGAGAAACATGATGAAAGCTTTAAAATAATTGTTTGTTTTGGAATTTGATTAGAGTTATACTCGAGATGTTTTCTGGAAGCCAAGGCTGCACGGATGAGTTGTACCTGGCTCAGACAGCGAGACCTAGGGAAACCTTTCCAGAAGAGTTGATGCATTGACTGAGTTCTACAAAAAATGCTAAAGATAGAATCTTGAGGAATAATGTGATAGTTTCTAGGCCACATCTTGTTATAGAGATAACACAATGTTTTAGAATGACAAATAAATGCCTGAGGCTAGAGAGGGGATGCAGGGTGTGTGGAGAGGATAGAGAACCTGTCTTTGTATACAGGTTAAAGTTTGGACTCCAAAGATTAAGGAAAATCAATCATTTTTAGCTGCCAAGTCACATGATTAGAAGGATAGAGACAAAGGTATTCAAAAGTAAAAAAGAACATACAGATATAAAATATGAATGTCTTAATCACCAAATTTAGAAATGCTAATGAGCATACAAGAAAATAGCCTGATCCTAAAAGTGTAAGAAAATCCACAATATAAGTAGATACATTTAAACAATTACATTTAAACATAAAGCTGGCTTCTAAAATTGTTATGCAAATTCTAAAGTACTTATGAAAAAAATAAACAAGCAAAAATATTCAGGAAGACTCTGAAAAATAAATCACAATAATTAAACCATTATGGTTATAGATGCATGGAATATATAGAGAGATCAAAAGAACAGAAGAGAAAGATTGGAAATAACCCAAATTCATATGGAAATTTTGTACATTATAAAGGCAATACCTCAAATTAGTGGAGTTAAGATGGACCTGTGAACAAATAATTTTATGTCAACTGGGTAAGAGAATTTAGATCCATATTTCATAACCTATAATCCTCAAATTAATAAAAGGTTTAAGTATAAAAATAAAACCACACACATGCTCAAAGAAAATATGGATGAATAATTTTATAATCTTGAGGTATGGAAGGCCTTTCTAATTATGACTAAAAATCTAGAAAACATAAAATCATAAACTGACAAAATCAGCCATAAGTATATTAAGAAAAATCCTTCTATATGGCAAAAACTATCACTGTAAAGTCAAAATAAGAATTAAAAACTTTGAAAAAGTTTTATGTTACAGAAAAAATATAAATATCTGTCTCAGTTCATTTTCTACTACTATAACAGACTGCCACAGACTGGGTAATTTATAAACAATAGAAGTTTATTTGACTCACAATTCTGGAGGCCAGGAAGTCCAAGAACATGGTGATGGCACTTGTCAAGGGCCTCATTCCATGGTGGAAGGAATCCTGTGGAGAGAAAGCACTCAAGAGAGAGAAAAAGGAGGCCAAACTACGGCAATAACTACTGCTGAGATAATGATATTAATTCATTCAGGACCTAATCACCTCTCAAAGATACTAATTTTTAATATCATCAAATGGCAATTAAATTTCAACATGAGTTTTGGAGGGGACATTCAAACCATACAATATTCCTATGTGCAGAGATCTACAATAAGTCTCTAAGAAAAAGGCCAGTAGTTCATTAGGCAAATAAGCAAAGTATGAGTATTCATAAAAAAAAAAAATAGATGCAAACAGTCCTTAAGCAGAAGAAAAGATGTTTAACTTCAGTCTAATTAAGAGAAATGCAAAAATCAAGAGGTTGACCATATAGTCTGTTGATAGGACAGTGGAGAAATGACATTCTCATATAGATGCAAACAGTCCTTAAGCAGAAGAAAAGATGTTTAACTTCAGTCTAATTAAGAGAAATGGAAAAATCAAGAGGTTGACCATATAGTCTGTTGATAGGACAGTGGAGAAATGACATTCTCATAAATCATTGGCACAAATACAACTTCTATGCAAACAAATTTAGCAATATCCTTGAAATTGCAAAGGCTTACCCATTGAGTCTGCAATCACCTTTTTGGGAATTATACTATAGATATACCTGAACAAATGCAAAAAAGACAAATGCGCAATGGTTAGTCACTGCAGCATGTTTTGTCATTGTAGTATATATGAAATTTCTAGAGTTTGAAAGCAAAATAAAATTTAGAGTACAACTACATAACAAAATATAATGCAGCACTTAAGGAAGTGAATAATCTATCTCTGTTCTGATATTAAATGATTCTAAAATGTATCCTTAATTTAAAAAAAATTCAGGACACACAATAAAGAAGGGGAGAAGACATGTATTAATATTTCATAGAATTGCATAAATAGGGTCCTGCATGCCACTTCTGCTGCAGCCACCAGTCCATCTACAAGTACTGAAGAGGACCACCTTTTGGAGCCCCAAAGAGGCCTGCCTCTGACCAAGCAGGAGCTGAGGCAGCCCACTGCACACTCAACTGCATTGATGTAAGAAGAATCACCAGCAGATCCTACAAATAGAGAAGGAAATCTTTCCCTTCATATCCCACTCCAGAGTAACAGAAAAAATAAGTGTCCTACCAGATGACCAAACATCAATGAAAAAATACTAGAACTACACATAACAAGAAGATAATGACACCACCAAAGGAATATGGTAATTCTCAAGTACCAGACCCCATACAGCAGAAAATCCTTGAGATGAGTGAAAAGAAATTCCAAGCACTGATATTAAGAAAACTCAAAAGGATAAGAGAAGAATCAAATAGAGACACAATGAAACAAGAAAAAATATTCAGGATATGAAGGAGAAAATTTACAAAGAGATTAATACCTTAAGAAAGAATATAGCAGAACTTCTGGAACTGAAGGATTCACTCAATGAAATTAAAAAAAAAAAAAAACATAACAGAGAGCTTGAGTAGCAGGCTAGAGCAAGCAGAAAAAAAAACTTCAGACCTTGAAGGTAGTCTTTTTGAAATAATCTTGGCAGACAAAAAAAAAAGTAAAAAAGAATTTTTAAAAATGAAGAAAATCTAAGAGAGCTAGCAGATAACCTCAAGCACACAAACTTCTGAATCGTGGGCAATCCAGAAGTGGAAGAAAAAGGAAAAGCCATTGAAAACTGATTCAAGGAAATAATTACAGAAAACTTTCCAGGTATAGGAAGAGATGCAGACCTTCAGATCCAGGAAACCTAAAAATCCCAAAAAAGATTCAATCCAAAAATATC
Organism: Galeopterus variegatus; assembly: GCF_000696425.1. Lineage (NCBI taxonomy): Eukaryota > Metazoa > Chordata > Mammalia > Dermoptera > Cynocephalidae > Galeopterus > Galeopterus variegatus. The sequence continues at coordinate 60,756 of NW_007733767.1, read as the reverse complement.
CTTTCCAAGACAAAGAGAGAATTCTAAAAGCAGCAAGAGAAAAGTGTCAAATCAACTATAAGAGAGCCCCATCAGACTAACAGCAGACTTCTCAACTGAATCCTTACAGGACAGAAGAAAATGGGATGATATATACAAAATACTAAAAGAAAAAAAATTCCAAGCAAAGAATTCTATACCCAGCAAAGTTATCCTTCAGAAATGAGGGAGAAATAGTGTGTTTCCCAGACAAACAAAAATTATGGGAGTTCACTATCATATGACCAGCCGTGCAAGAAATCCTAAGGGAGTCCTGTGTGTGGAATCTGATAAATGATAATCACTATCATGGATTTCAAGAAAGAGCAAAACCCACCATATAAAACAAAATGCAGTGAGGAAAAGATACAAGCTAAACCATATCACCTCGAAAATCCAACTAACATTGAAGATGAAAAATAAAAGAAAGGAACAAATGATATTTAAAACATCTAAACAAAAAGCAATATAATGCCAGGAGTAAAGCAATGTTTAGCAATAACAGCCCTAAATGTAAATGGATTAATCTCCCCATGCAAAAGACTCATACTGACTGACTGAATTAAAAAGCTAGATCCAACTATACGCTGTCTTCAAGAGACCCAACTCACCTGTGGAGACACACACAGACTAAAAGTGAAGGGATGGACTCAGATGAACAAACATCAATGAAAAAATACTAGAACTACACATAACAAGAAGATAATGACACCACCAAAGGAATATGGTAATTCTCAAGTACCAGACCCCATACAGCAGAAAACCCTTGAGATGAGTGAAAAGAAATTCCAAGCACTGATATTAAGAAAACTCAAAGGGATAAGAGAAGAATCAAATAGAGAACACAATGAAACAAGAAAAAATATTCAGGATATGAAGGAGAAAATTTACAAAGAGATTAATACCTTAAGAAAGAATATAGCAGAACTTCTAGAACTGAAGGATTCACTCAATGAAATTTTAAAAAAAAACATAACAGAGAGCTTGAGTAGCAGGCTAGAGCAAGCAGAAAAAAAACCTTCAGACCTTGAAGGTAGTCTTTTTGAAATAATCTTGGCAGACAAAAAAAAAAAAGTAAAAAAGAATTTTTAAAAATGAAGAAAATCTAAGAGAGCTAGCAGATAACCTCACGCACACAAACTTCTGAATCGTGGGCAATCCAGAAGTGGAAGAGAAAGGAAAAGCCATTGAAAACTGATTCAAGGAAATAATTACAGAAAACTTCCCAGGTATAGGAAGAGATGCAGACCTTCAGATCCAGGAAACCCAAAAATCCCAAAAAAGATTCAATCCAAAAATATCCTTTCCAAGACAAAGAGAGAATTCTAAAAGCAGCAAGACAAAAGTGTCAAATCAACTATAAGAGAGCCCCATCAGACTAACAGCAGACTTCTCAACTGAATCCTTACAGGCCAGAAGAAAATGGGATGATATATACAAAATACTAAAAGAAAAAAATTCCAAGCAAAGAATTCTATACCCAGCAAAGTTATCCTTCAGAAATGAGGGAGANCTGTCTTCAAGAGACCCAACTCACCTGTGGAGACACACACAGACTAAAAGTGAAGGGATGGAAAAAGGTATACCATGCAAATGCACACCAAAAATGAGCAGGGGTAGTTATTCTCATATCAGATAAAATAGACTTTAAACCAAAAACCATTAAAAGAGACAAAGGCCATTATATGATGATAAAGGGATCTATCCAGTGAGAAGACATAACAGTCATAAATAAACATGCACCCAACACTGGAGCACCCAGATATGTAAAGCAAACACACAATCCTAAAAAAAGAGATAGACCCTAATATGATAATAGAGGGTGACCTGAACACCCCTCTGTTAGCATTGGATAGATCTTCCAGGCAACAAANATCCAGTGAGAAGACATAACAGTCATAAATAAACATGCACCCAACACTGGAGCACCCAGATGTGTAAAGCAAACACACAATCCTAAAAAAAGAGATAGACCCTAATATAATAGAGGGTGACCTGAACACCCCTCTGTTAGCATTGGATAGATCTTCCAGGCAACAAAACAACAAATAAGCACAAGATTTAAACTACACATTAGACCAATTGGACCTGGCAAACATCTACATAACATTTCTTCCAACTACAGAATACGCATTCTTCTCATCAGTACATGAAACATTTTCCAGGATAGACTGCATGTTAGGTCACAAATGAAGCCTCAACAAATTTTTAAAAATTGAAATCATTCTAGGTATCTTTTCAGACCACAATGGATTAAAACTGGAAATCAACAACAAGCAAAACTCTGAAAACTATACAAGTGCATGGAAACTGAACAACAGACTACTGAATGACCTATGGATCCAAGAAGGGATTAAACAGGAAATCAAAAATTTTCTC
>NW_007733767.1:55747-58176 GCF_000696425.1 Galeopterus variegatus | reverse complement strand
ACAGACTACTGAATGACCTATGGATCCAAGAAGGGATTAAACAGGAAATCAAAAATTTTCTCGAAACTAATGAAAATAAAGATACATTGTACCAAAACTAGTGGGATACTGCAAAAAACAGTACTAAGAAGGAAGTTTACTGCAATAAAATCTTACATAAAGAGAAAGGTAAAACTTCAAATAAATGACCTAACACTACAACTCAAAGAACTAGAGAAACAACAACAATCCAATCCTAAAAGTAGTAGATAAAAAGAAATAATTAATATCAGGGCAAAAGTAAATGAAATAGAGACCCAAAACATGATACAAAAGATCAATGGAACAAAAAGTTGTTTTTTTTGGAAAGATAAATAAAATAGACAAACCTTTAGCTAGGTTAACACACACATCCATGCACACACACACACGAAGAAAAAGAGAGAAGATCCAAATAACAAAAATCAGAAATGAAAAGGGAGACATTACAACTGATATTACAGAAATACAAAGAATCATTAGAGATTATTATGAACAATGTATACCAACAAATATGAAAACCTGGATGAAATGGATAAATTTCTGGACACATAAACTACCAAGACTGAACCAAGAAAAAATAGAAAACCTGAACAGACCAATAACAAGCAATGAGATTTTAATCAGCAATCTTCCAGCAATCATCCCAGGACCAGATAGCTTTACACCTAAATTATATCAAAGCTTTAAAGAAGAATTAATACCACTTCTCCTCAAAATTTTCCAAAATTTTAAACAGAAGCCAAACTCATTCTGTGAGGCCAGCATCATCCTGATACCAAAACCAGACAAAGACACAACAACAACAAAGTTACAGACTAATATTCTTGATGAACATAGATGCAAAAATCCTCAACAAAGTATTAGCAATCATAATACACCAAAAGGCCAAAAAAAATTATACACTGATCAAGTGGGATTCATCCTAGAAGTGCAAAGATCACTCAACACATTGCAAATCAATAAATGTGATACACCACATCAACAAAATCAAGGACCAAAATCATATGATTATCTCAATAGATATAATAAAATCTTTCAAAAAAATCAACATCCCTTCATGATAAGAACTCTCAGCAAATTAGATATAAAAGGAAATTATCTCAACACAATAAAAGCCATCTATGACAAATCAGTTTTCAATATCATCCTGAATTGGGAAATCCTGAAAGCTTGTCCCTTAAGAACAGGAATAAGACAAGGATGCCCACTCTCATCACTTTTGTTTAACATATTATTAGAAGTACTAGTGATAGCCATCAGGTAAGGGAAAGAAACAAAGGTCATCCAGACTGGAAAGAACAAAGTCAAACTGTCCCTGTTTGCAGATGACATGATCTTATATATAGAAAAACCTAAAGACTCTACCAAGAAACCCTCAGAACTGATTAAGAATTTCAGTAATGATGCAGGATACAAAATCAACAACAAAAAATCAGTAGCATTTTTAACTCCAGTAACAATCTAGCAAAAAGAAATCAAGAAAGCAAGCCCATTTACAGTAGTCACAAAAAATAAAATATCTTGTAGTCAATTTAACCAAGGAGGTGAAAGATCTCTGTAATGAGAAATACAAACCACTACTGAAAGAAATTAAAGAGGACACAAAAAGGTGGAAAGACAATCCATGCTCTTGGATGGGAAGAACTAACATTGTGAAAATGTCCATTCAACTGAAAGAAATCTACAGATTCAATGCAATCCCCATCAAAAAAACCAATGACATTCTTCAAAGAAATAGAAAAAACAATACAAACATTCATACAGAACAACAAAAGACCCTGAATAGCCAAAGCAATCCTGAGCAAAAGAAATAAATCTGGAGGAATAATACTACCCCACTTTAAATTGTATTGCAAAGCTATTTAACCAAAACAGCATGGTACTGGCATAAAAACAGACACTCTGATCAAAGAGACAGAATGGAAAACCTGGGAATCAACTCACATAATTACAACCAACTAATCGATGACAAAGGCAACAAGAACATACACTGGGTAAAAGACTGCCTCTTCAATACATGGTGCTGGGAAAATCAGATATCCATATGCAGAAGAAGGAAACTGGACCTGTACTCACCAAATACCAAAATCAACTCAAAATGGATTAAAGACTTAAATATAATTCCTGAAACTCTAAAATTACTAGAGGAAAACATAGGGGAAACACTTCAAGAAATAGGACTAGGAAAAGACTTATGAATAAGACCCCAAAAGCACAAGCAACAGAAGAAAAAATGAACATGTGGGATTATATCAAACTAAAAAGCTTCTGTACATAAAATGAAACAATCAACAGGGCAGAAAGACAACATACAGAATGGGAAGAAATATTTGTAAACTGTACATCTGACAAGGGATTAATATCCAGAGTAAATAAAGAACTCGAACAACTTATAAAGTAAAAAAAAA
>NW_007733767.1:37096-55737 GCF_000696425.1 Galeopterus variegatus | reverse complement strand
AATAAAGAACTCGAACAACTTATAAAGTAAAAAAAAATAAAAATAAATAATCAAATTAAAAAATGGGCAAAGGAGATGAAAAGACATTTTGCAAAAGAAGGCATACAAATGGCCAACAAGTATATGAAAAAATACTCTGCATCAATAATCATCAGATAAATGCAAATCAAAACCACATTGAGATATCATCTCACCACAGTTAGGCTGGCCATTATTAAAAAGACAGAGAATAACAAGTGCTGGTGAGGATGCAGGGAAAGGGAAACTCTTCTACACTGTTGGTGGGACTGTAAATTAGCACAGCAGTTATGGAAAACAGTATGAATTTCCCTAAGCAACTACAGATAAAACTACCATATGATCCAGCAATACTACTACTGGGTATGTTGCCAAAGGAGCAGAAATCATTATGTCAAAGGGATACCTGTGCTTCCGTATTCATTGCAGCTCTAATTACAATAGCCAAAATATGTAACCGACCTAAGTGTCCATCAACGGATGACTGGATAGGAAAATGTGGTATATATACACAATGGAATACTACTTAGCCATAAAAATGAATGAAATTCTGCCATTCACAGAAACAGGGATGAGCTTGGAGAAAATTATGTCAGGTGAAATAAGCCAAGCACAGAAAGAGAAATACTGCATGTTCTCACTCATAAGTTGGAGGAAAGAAAGGAAGAAAGGAAGGAAAGAAAACACCACAACAATGTGTTGAACTTTCAGAAGGGGAGAACAAACCTAACATACTAGAGATGGGGCAAGGGAGAGAGGGGGTTTGGGGAGTGATAGGTCAGGTAAAGGGCATAAAGAAAAATCACAGTTTGTAATAATGAGCATGCTAATAATAAAAAATAAAAATAAATACTACACTTGATCTTAGTGAAAAAGCTGAGAAGTTATGATAAAAATAAATATAAATTTAAAAATTAAAAAAAGATGCACTTTAAGGCTCTAATCCCCTAGTCAGTGTAGACTGTCATTTTAGTTATACCCTACATGAACCAAAAATTATGAGTATGCAACTCCAATTTAGATATGCTAATTTATTTACTCAAAATTATATACTTGTACTATTGTACATATATTATAAATGTACATTGCAAAACCTACCCCCCAAAAATAAAAATTAATTAAAAGTTTAAAAAATTGCATAAATAAATAATAGGAGAACATATAAGAAACTAACTAAAAATGTTTACATAGGGTATGGATATGGTGGAACAAGACAAAAGATTAGAACATGATTTCTCATTGTATACCTTTTTATATGGATTTTACTTTTTACGTGAATTATCTATTCAAAATATAAAATTAATTTAAAATAACAAAATGTGGCCTAAATAAAAAAATCTATTACACACATATATACAGTTTTTACAAAATATATAAACAACTGGAGTAAATAAACAGTATATAAAACAGAAAGAATGTTCATAATTTATTTTTTTTAATTATTTATCTAAGTAAATTTTTTGTAATGGAAGGATTTCAGACATTCACTACAATTATATGATTATAAACATAGATGCCTTGTATATCATTTTAGCCACTTGTTTCTTGAGTAGAGTTGGATGATGTATTAACCCATTTTTTTATGTTGCTATAATAGAATACCTGAGATGGGATACTTTATATAGAAAAGATGCTTATTTGGCTCATGATTCTGGGACAGCTGCATCTGGTGTGGATCTCAGGCATCTTCCACCCATGACAGGCAGCCAGTGGATGCATGATGACACGGCGAGAGAAAGCGAGAGAGAGGCAGGGNTGCAACTCCAATTTAGATATGCTAATTTATTTACTCAAAATTATATACTTGTACTATTGTATATATATTATAAATGTACATTGCAAAACCTACCCCCCCAAAATAAAAATTAATTAAAAATTTAAAAAATTGCATAAATAAATAATAGGAGAACATATAAGAAACTAACTAAAAATGTTTACATAGGGTATGGATATGGTGGAACAAGACAAAAGATTAGAACATGATTTCTCATTGTCTACCTTTTTATATGGATTTTACTTTTTACGTGAATTATCTATTCAAAATATAAAATTAATTTAAAATAACAAAATGTGGCCTAAATAAAAAAATCTATTACACACATATATACAGTTTTTACAAAATATATAAACAACTGGAGTAAATAAACAGTATATAAAAAGAAAGAATGTTCATAATTTATTTTTTTAAATTATTTATCTAAGTAAAATTTTTGTAATGGAAGGATTTCAGACATTCACTACAATTATATGATTATAAACATAGATGCCTTGTATATCATTTTAGCCACTTGTTTCTTGAGTAGAGTTGGATGATGTATTAACCCATTTTTTTATGTTGCTATAATAGAATACCTGAGATGGGATACTTTATATAGAAAAGATGCTTATTTGGCTCACGATTCTGGGACAGCTGCATCTGGTGTGGATCTCAGGCATCTTCCACTCATGACAGGCAGCCAGTGGATGCATGATGACACGGCGAGAGAAAGCGAGAGAGAGGCAGGGGAGGTGCCAGCCTCCTTTTATAACCAGCTGTTAACAGGAACTAATACAGAACTTACTACCCTCCCTTCCCCCCAAGATATTAAAACTATTCATGACGGATCCCCTAGGACCCAAACACCTCCCAACACTGTCACATTGGGGATCAAATTTCAACATGAGCTTTGGGAGATCAAATATATACAAACTATATCAGATGATAAAACATAACAGTAAGAGGTTATGTGGGATAGAAATTGAAAATAACTGTTCACCTTCCTCATATCACAAATTTGAGATTCTAGGATAATTAACCCATTTGTGTACCATTAATATAGTACAGGTGGAAAGTGTCAGTGCCTGCATAGTTTATTAAAATAACTGTTTAATTTTTATTGTTGCTCCGGGTCATTTACTTTGGTTTCCTTTTACATGCTTGATGGGAATGGTAAAGCTCTATATAGAAAACCAACCAAGACTTAAATCGATAGCATCATCAGTCACTAACTACTTCTCAGGTCCAGTGTGTTCTGCTGCAGCAAAGTTATGCCTGTGAAAAATGGGGCTCTAACCTTGAAAGTCAGAGCAATTGAATACTAAAATGGATTTGACTACTTTAAAAGTCTTTTAAAGCCTTCACGATACTTCTGGTAACAAAAATATTTAGTCCTACAAAGCCTCAATCTGGACTGAATGAAAATGACAGACTTGGACAGAAACCATTAGAAAAATGTACAATGAAAATATCACAACCCATAGTTCACAGACAACCACAAAGCAATAGACAATAATAAAGACCATGTCTGTGGTCTTTTTTTGAGGGAGTGATGGTGGGTAAATGACAGAGAAACCCATACTGACTAATATCACCTCAGGTTTTTTGTGGAAAAAGCAAAGGATGCTCAAAACAAGAAAACAGAGGTTAAATTATTTAAATTAACAAAAGATAACAGAGAAATGAAGGAAGTGGGAACAGTAATTATTCAGTAAAGATTCAAAAGATTCATTGAGACATTGAGCATTCCAGCACAAATAGAACTAATTGTTTGTAGGAGGGAGTCAAAGTTATAATACAATAACCATGTTACCTCTCATTTGGCCTTACACATTTCTGTTCTTTTTAAACAAGTCTTTTTAAAAGGGTAGGAAAGTGATAGTATGTATAGATCTTGGCAAAGAAAATCAGTAATTTAGAGCTTGATTTACCAGAAAGTAATGGATGAGCTGAGGGATTCTATCAAACAGCTGCTGCAAGTTGCCATCTTATACAGTAGCAGGCGATTCTGATCAGCAATTAGATTTGTCAGTTTCAGGTCCTTGGACCTACATTTTGTTGTTGTTACTGTTTGTTTGTTTGTCTTGTTTTTGTTTTTCTTTATTTGCTTGCCAGTGAAAAATCAAACAGCAAATTTTTTTAAAAAACATAAATACACTGGTGGTTATAATAATTACTTCTAACACTTTCTTTTAATTTTTAAGCTTTATTAAGCAGCTGAAAGAAGATTTTGGCATCTAGTGCTTATGTGAGGATTTAAAATGAAAGCAATGACACTCAAAAGTGACCAAAGGAGCTTCAATCGTTCACAGTGAGAGAAGGCTGAGGGTTCTTAGTGCACTGAATTTTAAGCTTGGTAATTACAAAAATTAAGAATTTGAAAAGTTGGGTTGAAAATTGCTCATTTCTTTTATGAAGATGACTGACTACAAAACTACATGGCTTGGATACATTTTGAAATTTAAGACATTTCTCTCTTTAGATAACTGTGTATAAAATCTTTATATAAATAACAATGCACCCCACCACACCTGTTATTCTCTTTGCCATTGTGCCCTGATTTTTGAGCTCATGTAGTATATTAAAATTAGCCTCTGTAGAATTATTTATGTGTTTGCCTATTCATTGTCCCTCTCCCTGTGGACTAAAAGCTGTTTGATGTTAAGGATCATCTATATTTCTTTACAATTGAAGATTTGGCCTCAGTAAATGTTTGTTGAATTAATGAGTGCATCAATCAAGCAATCAGATATCAAATAGAAGGTTTTTATCTTCTATTTGGAATCAAGGCATGAGATCACATACTTGATGTTTCAGAGAGAAGCTTCCTAAGAACATTTTGTCACTAAAATCTTTATTTCTGTGTTGCTTGATAGGCTCATGCACATTCTCTGACTTGTGGATTTTCAGGGTAACATACGTACTTGCCTGGAACAGGAAGAGCGCATGGTATACCAAACCTAAGAAGTTCTTTTAGAATTTTCAATAGCCTTTCCAGACACAAGTAATCTTACTATGGAACAGTTAACTTCTGTCCAGTATAGATGGGGATAATTCTAAAAAACATCATCCTGAGGACCCAATTTTTTTAATGTTGAAAATATCACTTGCCCATTAGGAGACACAATTATGTATTTTCATACCTGAGGGAAGTTACTCCCATTTTATGTCTAATTTCATATAAATATATGAAATTATATATAACTATTTTAAAGTTCTGGGCAGGCACATTTCTAAAAACAATACTTATTTCCATGGCTCTATTGGCTAGGCATTCTTATTGACATTCCAGAAATGAGTAAATGAAGCCCCTGAGAGGTTGAACTCTTTGCCTGAAGTTTTTCAACTGGTAACTGATGGAACAAGATTCAAAACCAAGTCATCAAACTGTGAACAAAGCTCATGCTCTTAACCATTACCTACCACCATTTATAGCTCAGACTAGGATCTCATTTTTTTCTCTGAAATAGGTAAAGGTATTAGGCTCAGGAGTTATACTGTAACCCAGGGTTTTAATAGAACATAGTGATGTACTGGCCCCTTTTCATGAGGAATGTAGAGAGAAATGATCACAGATGGGTATTCTGGCTGGAAAAAAAAAGTTGACAGGAAAAAAGAATACAAAAAAAAAAAAACATGATTTTTTCTACCTTTATGTCTTTCCCCATTATATTTCTGACCTTAATGAAATTTCTGCCTAGAAAAGAGTAATCATGATTCAAATTGAGCAGAACTGCACTAGCCTTGGTGCCCTTTGGCCAATGATATGACACTGTGGACACAGAGAGGTAATAGCCTCATTAAGCCTAATTACAATGAAATTCACAGACACATACTCTCTAACAAGGACCTTGGCCATCCTTTCAATTAGTTTTAAGGCACTTAATATTGGCTAACTGCTTCTTCAGTGAGAGGATGCTTTAGAAAGGAAATCATTGCTGAATTCTTCAGCCTAAGTATGAGTCTCCATTTGGGTCAGGTAATAAAAGTGACTCTGCTAGCATGCTTCCTTTGGAATTCATATAATTGGCCTTTATTGAGCACCTATTGCCTACAAGGAACTGAGTTACACAAGCCAAAAGACACAAAAATAAATGGTTACCTTTAAATTGTTTAATTAGAAGCCTATCTCATTTTTAGGATTATAATTTGAGCATACAGAAGAGAAAAATCCTCCCACCCCTCCAAAAAAAAAAACTCTTCCCCCTTGCACCCCCTCCCACAGTGTCATTTCCTGAAGTATAGTAATAACGATCACTTTTTAATTTTTCAAAAAAAAATGCTTTTGCATGTATTTGAGGGGTATATACATATGTATATTCATAATAAACCTTTTTTATGCACGTTAGACCAAACTATAATAATAATTTAATATAACAATTTTCTGCATCTTTTCTTACTTAATGTAATAACTATGTATCTTTAGATACTCCAAAACAATGCAGAAAGATTGGAATAAAACAATAATCCAATGCATGGCTATAGCAAAACCACTTAACTAGTTTCTTTTAAAGAATATATATGTCTTTTACTGAAACACTGTAATGAATACTCCTACTTAAATCTTTGTACTCGCATGCAAAAATACCTATAGGATGAATTTCTGTCAGTAGAATTGCTAGGTCAAAGAGTACCTGAGTTTTAATTCAAATAGTTATTATTAAACTGCCTACCAAATAGGTTTTACCACTCATGCTATTTATGTGCAAGAATGGCTAGCTACCAATTATATAAATAGCTTATTAATAATCAAAGTAAAACACATGTATCATTAAAAAGTATTAAATAACACAGAAGTGTCCATAATAAACACAAACTTTTTTTTTTACTTTCCCACTCCTACTCCAAAAGGGGATCATAGCCTAACTCTTTCTTTGCCTTAAATTCTTCTGGTAATCACCTCCATCTTTAAATTGTGTTTTATCTAGATCATTGATTAATCAATTTGAGATATTATATAATCCACGTCTGCTATGGCAAATGGGAATTTGGCTCACTCATATAATCACTAACTTCCTTCTTCTCAACTGGTTGCTCACCATAGTTAATGATTATACCACGTACTACTATCAGTATACACAAAACCTTATTTCTAGTTTCATCAAATATAGAGTTTTTCTTGGAGTCTCCTTATTAGATTGAAGATACTTCCCTCTTGTTCTCCGTCTAGCCTGTCTACTGTCCTTACAGTGACCTCATTATTTTACCTACATATTATCAAAACATGCATATTCTGTTCTATAATTTATTTAAGCCTGCCATATTTTGCTCATAGATGAACTTAAATGTTGAAAATTAACAAATGGTTTACATTATTGTCAATATGAAGATACAGTTTACAGTAAAGACAAGAAGTGTATTAAGACTAAATTTCCTTTTGTATTGATTTTACTTTCTTCCCTCTTTAAGTACTAAATTGTGTTGTTGTTTCTGAATGTCTGTCCCTTCTTTCTATACATTTTTTGGAGTATACGGCACTTCAGGCAACATATACTTAAAAAAATACAAAAAGAGTATGTACAAATAACAATACAAGAAAAACAACCAACCTAGACGTCCAACAATATAAGAATGGATTAATAATATATATAGGCAAATATAAAATACTATAAAGAAGTCAATGAAAATAAAATTGACCAATCTTACACATATGTGCATACTATCTATACATTTATATAGTATACATGTGTAGCTACCACCCATATCAATGTTGAGAACACATACAATAACACTCCTATCTCTTCTCAATCCATAATACCTCCACTATCCTAATCATTATACCTTAGACTAGCTTCGCCTGTTTTTGAACTTCATATTTATTTATTTATCTATTTTAACTGAAGCATAATTGATCACATGTATTTGTGGGGTACAATGTTAACCATCAGCACTTGTGTACAATATGTAATGATCAGATCACTATTATAAGTATATTCATCTCATCATTACAAAACATGATTATTCTTCGTGTCCATTAGCCAATTTCTCCCTAGCCCCCCTTCCACTCCCTCTTTTCCACCTCTAATAACCATTCTAATAACACTTCTGTTCTTCCTTTCCAAAAGTCCAAAGTATTATTGTGGCTGTTCTTTCTTTCTTTCATTCATTTCTCTTCCTTTCTTTCTCTCTCTCTTTCTTTCCTTACTTCTGTTTTTCTTTCTTTTTTCCTTCTTTCTTTCTGTCTTTCACCCCACTTATGAGTGAGAACAGGCAGTATTTCCCTTTCTGTGCCTGGCTTATTTCACCTAAAATAATTTTCTCCAATCTTATCCACGTTGCTCTTAATGGCAGAATTTCATTCTTTTTTTATGGCTGAGTAGTATTCCATTGTGTATATATACCATATTTTCCTTATCCAGTCATCCATCAATGGACATTTAGGTTGGTTCCAACTCTCGGCTATCGTAAATAGAGCTGCCATGAACATGGGAGTTCAGGTATCCCTTCAACATACTGATATCCATTCCTTTGGGTATATACCAGCAGTGGAATTGTTGTACCTTATGTCAGTTCTATCTGTAGTTGTTTGGGGAACCTCCATACTGTTTTCCATAATGGCTGTACTAAGTTACAGTCTCACCAGCAATATAGAAGATTTCCTCTTTCTCCACATCTTGCCAGCATTTTTTATTATCTCTTTTTTTGATAATAGCCATTCTAACTTGGGTGAGATAATGTCTTAATGTGGATTTGAATTGCATTTCCCTGATGGTTAGTAGTGTTGAGCATTTTTTCATATACCTGTTGGCCATTTGTATATCTTCCTTTGAAAAATGTCTATTCATCTCCTTTGCCCATTTTTTAATTGGACTATTTGTTTTTTCACTGTTAAATTGCTTGAATTCCTTGTATATTCTGGATATCAATCTCTTTTCAAAAACATAATTTACAAATGTTTTCTACCATCCTGTAGGTTGTCTTCTCTGTTGATTGTTTCCTTTGCTGTGCAGAATCTTTTCAGTTTGATATAGCACCATTTGTTTATTTTTTATTTTGTTGCCTGTGCTTTAAAAGAATAAAACCCTATAATATACACTCTTTTATGTCTAGCTACTTTCACTCATTATTATACTTTCGAGATGCATCCATGTTGTTACATAAAACTATAGTTGGTTTTTTTGTTTGTTTTATTTTTATTTCTTAAGTATTATTCCATTGTTTGAAAACTGCAGAATGTATCCATTCACTTTGATGAACATTTAGGTTCTTTTCAGTGTTTGCCTATTATGAATAAAGCTGTTGTGAACTTTTTTGTACATTTCCTTTGGTGGATGTAGGCATAAACATAGGAATAGAATCGGTAGATCATAAATTACTTACATGTTTAGCTTACTTTAATATATATTGCACAACTATCATACAAAGTAATGAACCAATTTATAATTCCACCAGCAGTGTATGAGAGTTCCAGTTGTTCCACACACTAAACAATTTTTAGTATTGGAAGACATTTTAAAATTTAGACATTCTGGTATATGAACTGTTACACTGATGTTTTTAATTTGTGTTGTTCTGATAGCTAAATATGCTGAATATCTTTTCATATGCCTGTTGGTTATTTGAGTATTTTCTTTTATGAAGTGTCTAAGTATTTTGCCCATTTTAAATGAAATTGTTGTCTTTTACTTTTTGACTTTGCAGTGCAGGAGTCTTTTAGTTTGATATAATTCCATTTGTTCATTCTTTCTTTTGTTGCTTGAAATGTTGAAATGTTCTCTGCCAACAAACACTTTCTCATGATATCCTGCTTGAGTGTACGCTGTAATGTGTCTGTTGCTTATTCCATTGCAAGTTCTCATTCTGCCATGTATTCAGTGTTCTAGCAAAGACTGGCATACTAAGGCTGAAAAAACACATAAAAGGAAACCCAGGAAGAATGTTGTTCTGTATTTTCGAACATAAATATTTTAGCATCTTCAGGTGGAGAAAAAGAAAGGTACAGATTAGGAGCTAAGTAGGATAATGGGAAGACATTTGACATTATAAAAGTAGCTATAATCTTCTCTGGAACCTAGAAGAAATACTCAACCCTTGTGTGAATCACAGTTAGAATCAACTTTGGCTGGTTTCCAAAAAGAATTTTAAAATGAAAGGGTAATTGCCAATATATAAGGTCGGAAACACCATTCTTTAGAAGCCATGCACATTGGTGGTTCAGTTAGTTCAGTTAGTTCAGTGAAGTCATCTCACTTCAGATAGTTCTCCTTTTGCTAAACAGGTCTAATATAAAAGAGTCCTAATATAAAAGCTGAAACATAGAATATCTAGGGGCTATTATTCATGAACTATAAACTTAAGCATCTGAATCTCAGACTCATGCAAGATAACAAAGCTCTTTCCTGATCTATATCTCCCATGTTAATTACACACATACACAAACAAATATGCAAACACACAACACACACACCCCTCATACACTGCACTGGTATTTTTTTCTATCTGTGGTTGTTATTCCATCATGTGATTTGGTAAAGAACTTAAGTATAAAAGTTGTGACCATATGGAAGATCTATTTGTAATTGTTTGAGAAACCTCCATACTGTTTCCATAGTGGTTGTACTAATTTACAGTCCCACCAACAGTGTAGGAGTGTTCCCTTCGCTCCACACCCTCACCAGGATTTGTTATTCACCGTCTTTTTGATTATAGCCAGTCTAACTGTGGTGAGGTGGTATCTCAATGTAGTTTTAATTTGCATTTCCCTGATGACTAGTGATGTTGAGCATTTTTTCATATATCTGTTGGCCATTTGTATGTCTTCCTTTGAAAAATGTCTACTCAGCTCCTTTGCCCATTTTTTAATTGGGTTGTTTTTTTACTGTATAATTGCTTGAGTTTGCAACATGGATAAACCTGGAGAAACTTATGTTGAGTGAAATAAGTAAAGCACAGAGGGATAAATACCATATGTTCTCACTCATATGTGGGAACTAAGAGATAAAGAAGGAAGGAAAGAAAGACCACAGTAGTGTGTTGGTCTTACAGAGGGAGGGAACATTCCTAGGGCTACAAAATGGAGTGGGGGGGAAGAGGAAGGGGAGGGAGGAGAGAGGTTGGGAGATAATTGGGTGGGGACAAGGGGTACAATAGTAATTTCTGGTAATGGGCACGTTGGCAGTATGAATCTCGCCCTCACATCATGGGCACAAGGGGTGACAATCAGCTTTGTATCTCATGAATATTCATAATAAATAAATAAGTAAATAAAAGTTACGAGCTGGAGGATCTTTATGCTAATGAGCAGTAGGGTAAATGCCAGTGTGCTTAACTAGTAAAAAAAGTGTAAAGATAAAGGGAATAAATGCGGTAGAATCTAGGATATCAGCTAAAAGGCACTTACAATAATAGAATTCAAAGTAATACCAGAAATCATAGATTTCAATAGCAAAAAAAAAAAAGAAAAAGAAAAAGAATAGAAATGAGCGGTTTCTCTGAAGAGATGAGAAAAGTAGCTAACATTTTAGAGCCTATGTTTCACAGGAAACAAAAAGAAAATAAAAACTGAAGACAATATAACAACATAGAAAAGCAATGGTGGCAAAGAAAATGAAGTTTACAGAATTGGAAAGAAATGAAAAAATAACTACTGACTAAAACTCACCAGGGAATACTTCTTTATAAATGTGAACATACATAAACCAGCAGGACCAAATAAAATGTATCTTTGGGCGTTGAGGGAATTGACTAATGAACTTCCAACACAGTCACTACGGTAGCTGGAAAGTCACAGAGCACTACCGAGAGCCAGAAAATTGGAAAACAACAAGAAATGTGGCATCATTTACTGAAAAGGGGAAAGCATTGTTCTATCATGTACTTTCCAATAAGCTGAATGCCGACACTTTAAAAAACAAAATAGACTATTAGAGCTGCCCTACTTAAGTTCCTCTAGGGCAAGCACTTTAGTGAGCTTGCATGGTATATGGCTCAATTTGCAGGGCAAGGGGAAATTCCATAAATAATATTTGCTGAAGAGAGTAATTGAGTCACAATTCACATAACTCACTTGGCAAATTCAGTTGTTTCTCCTGTAAAAACACGTAGAGGATATGTAACAGAAATTAAAAGCTTCATAGTTAAACATTATTGATTTTCACAGTATAGAATAATTCACCAAGAAAAGATTATTTTGCAATGAAATAATTTTTAATTTTATTTTGCCATAGAGCTTCCATAGGCATGATGTTGGGCAGAGCTGGATTTGAGTCCCAGTTTCCCCAATTTATTTATTTTTTGACTAGAGGACTGTATTGAATCTCTCTGAGTCATAGAAGGTTTATCTAGAAAATGTCTAGTAATACAGATTATTCATTTACATGTGATATCTTTCATAACAGAAATAGAGCAGCTACTGTGAAAATTAATTAAAACAGATAACATGAGAAAACAAACTGATTACATAAAACAGAACCTGGAAAAATAGCAGAGGTTCAATGAGGTTTAGTTAGCTCTAATCCCTCTCTCCATCTCTAACACAACATCCTTCAACTCTCTTTAGCACAGCAGTTAAGTTTTGAAGACAACTAGATAGGAGATACTTAGTTTTTTTTTTTTTCTATATTCAAATTCATTGGATTGAAATAGGAGGTATGTACAGGAAAATAAAAGCTCAGCCTCTTGGTAAAATATTGTACAAATTGACAAAGTCATTCATCATACAAAGAACTAACTTTCTAATTGTGCTTCTTATACACAATTGGACTTGAGAGGTATTAATAGAAGAATATTGTATATTATAATGGAAGCTGAAAAATATGATGATGGGCTGTTTATTCTGTTAATGTGATTAAAATCAATATGTATGGAATGTTTTCTTTCTCTTTAAAAATCTAGCAACTTAAATTTGTTTTTCAAATTAATTTAAAATTATCATAGTGACTCACAGCATGGATGAACTAAACACAGATAATTGAAAGTGGACTATTTGCCTGACTCCCACACAGGAGATTTGTTTACTATCTTCATATCTCTACAACTAACCCGGAATTTCTTTTCCTCTGTTACTATTATCGATTAGTATATCAGACAATGGAGATGGAAAGTCTGCATTTCTAACTATTCAAAGGTATATTCTTTTTGTTGTTGTTGTACTTGAGAATAAAATGTTTCTACTCTTCTACAGAAATATGGGTTATCATTTGGCCTTAATAGAACACACTTCCAAAACTGATTTTAAAACCCTAATAATCAACCAGTGAGAACTTCAACTGCCAGTGATAGACTGATTTATGCTTCTAATTGTGACAGCCACAATCCTGTAACTGGTGTCAAAGGCTCCCTAAACACTACTGATTCTAAAACCCCACCAATTTCTGATATATACAGTGTGTTTTCCAAAACCATATATAAGATCAGTAACATTCTTTGTTCAGAGAAACTGTTTTGTAAGCAAAATTCTGTATTGCTAAGCAAGAAATAAATAGGTTTTTTTTTTAATATTTAGTGGCAATTTATTCCTTTCACATAGACAACAATCGAAAAATTAAAAATATATTTCACGTCATTTGTAAATAATTTCAATATCTTTTTCAGGTTTTGTTATGAATATATATTCACATTACCTATTATATATTAATATATATTCACATTATCTATTTCAGAGACTAAGTCAAACAAGACTAACTCTCCTGAGGTATATAGGAAATTTTATAATGTGTTTCTTGCTTAAATCCCTAATAAATTATATTTTATGGACTATCTGTGAATCAGCATTTACTGAAATTCAAAGAGGATCTGTAATATAAGAATTACACATTTTATTATGTTAAAACTTTATCTTAAATGAAATCTTCATGAAATAGAACAGGAAACAGATTTGTTCAGAAAAGAGTTCTCTATATGGTACTTCTCTATATGGGGTTCATTTCGTAACTCTACTTGTATAAAGACAAATATCAGCATCTAATCTTATCTTCTTAAGATTGTATATGCTCAACAGTACCTTCATCTCTCCTAGGATAATAATAAAATTATTAATCATCTTTCAACTTTCTGGAAATGACCACTTTGAAAGATTTGCTGTTTATTCAGCTAATTCATACAGAAGCTTTTATATTGGTTGTCCTTCTACAGGATAGCAAAGCAAACACCAACCACCAAAAAAAAAATCCCTTTATGACATAATTATGATAGTACTCTATTAAATTGTCTTATTGGAACTCTAAATCCTAGAGAACAATTTACCAATCATTTAAATATTTGAAATTTCTACTGTTCAACTTCTGTCAATCACATTCTGAAATTCTACATGTTCTCTAAAATTAATGTGGCAAAGAAAACCGAGACATTTTTGTTTTCTATGTAAGAACAGATTCCAGAAGCCAAGAGAGACTATTTGAGGCTAGAACCACCCATTCCAGATAAGTACTATAGAGCTAGTGTCAATTAAGGTACTGCCCTATAATATAAGCTGGAACGTAAAGGACTCAAGTATTCCTTATCTTGAAATTGTATAGGCTCTCTTTTTTTACAAAGTACAGTGAAATTCACTTTGATGGAAGAAATATGATTCATTTAACTTATACTAGGCAGGGTTTTCTTGGAAAAAAATAAAATTCTCATTATGGCGTGTAACTCTTAAAAAAAACAGCCCATAGCTCCCACTAGGACCATCTCTCCTCTTCCCCACCTTCCTCTCAAGGGACCACATTTAAATACTTTGGATCTGGCAAACCATGGACAGAGGGAAATCCATCTTTCATCAACTAGCTTAGTCTAAGGCAATAGCATTTGCAAGACATTGAAACCAAGGGCTGGACTATATTCTCAAGTAAAGAAGAATGAAATTTCCTGAGGAAGGAAGTTGGAGACATCTTATTGAAGGGGCTGGAACAGGGAACAAACCATGATTAAAAGGAGTTATGATTACATAGGTTTAAGGATAAAAGAAACATCCACAAAATGTACACTCCAAAGCCTTAAAATTACGAGACTATTTTCTCTTCAGCACATGGTGCCCTATATAACTTGCATTTCAAATAAAATTGGATTGTTAGATAAAAATATAAATAAATCTGAATAGTGATTACCAAAGTCTGGGAAGGGTAAGGGAGAAAGGGGAAGGATAAATATTGGTTAATGGGTACAAAAGTACAGTTAGATAGGAGAAATAAGTTCTAGTGTTCAGTAGCACAGTAGGGTGACTACAGTTAAAAATATTTTATTATAGATTCCAAAATAGCTACAAGAGAAGATTTGGAATGTTCCCAACACAAAGAGATGGTAAATGTTTCAGGTGATAGATTTCCCAATTACCCTAATTTGATCATTACAATCTACATGTATTAAAATGTCACATACACCCCATAAATATGTATAATTATTATGCATCAACTAAAAATAAATTATTTTTTCAAATACAAAACTAAGTACGTCTATGATTTACTGCTTTTGCAGCTATTGATTATTTGAGCTTTATTCCTTTTTTGAAATATGAAATAGTCAAATATCTAGAATATTTTTGTGAATAGCAGAACAAAAAACAATGGACCCATCACCCTTATTTAAATAAAAAAAATATCAAAGGTGTTACAGATAGAATTAAAGCTGGTAACCAGTCTTGCCCCTGCCCACCATCCCATTCATCAGCACCACTATCTATGAGGTGCTATGGCCATTCTCAAGATAAGGCATCATATCATGTCCATGATTTTATACTTTTACTATAAATGTACATGAGTGTGTGTATGTAGGCACGTGTGGGAATACATATATTTGGATATCATATGTTGATACATGCACAATGTATATAATATCGTCTTTTGATTTTGAAAGAATATATACCTACATAAATTCTGTCACATTTTCTATTTTAAGAAGTAGGTTTAGAATGCATCCCTTTTTTAAACAGGTAGATCTAGTGCATTCATTTTAACTGATGAATAGTATTTTACTGCATATTACATTTATTTATTCCGTCACCCGGTATTACACAACAACTATGTTATTTCCAGGTTTTTTTTTCAGTTAACATTTACTGATTCTTTTACATGTCTCACTGTGAATATTTAGGAAATGGAATTGTTGAGTCTTGCATATAAACAGCATTAGCCAGTATTTACTACTTTGTCAAGATATTTCCAAAAAGTGTAAAGTAAGTCTTATTTTTCCTCATTTTCACCAACACTAGGTACTGACAGACTTCTTAATTTTTACAAATATTTCGGTATCAAGTTATAATTCGCTGTTGTTTTCATTTACATGTCTCATTACCAACAAAGTTCAGCAGCTTCTTCTGAATTTTACTAAGTTCTCATTTTACCATTTGTGTTCATCTGATTTATATATTTTTCTAATAAATAATTTATTTTTATTATTGATTTAGCAGAAGATTTTATGTACTTTGGATGGTAATTTTGTCTTCAATATGTAGTTTATTTACACACCCTCTTATAAGGCTAAACAGTGAATTTTATTTACAGAATCTTTGCTTAGACAGATGGTTTAATTATAATGTAGTCAACTGTATTGATCTTTTTCTTTAGGACTTGTACCTATTTCATGTATTATTTAAGAAATACATCAACACCTTGTGAAATGAATATATCTTCCTCTAAAGTTTTTAAAAATCCCAATTTTCATGTTTGTGTCTTTTTTTTTTTTTTTTCCTTTTTGTCTTTTTTACTGACCGGTAACGGGATCACAACCCTCGGTGTCACGCCTGCACCGGGGACCGGCAACGGGATCGCAACCCTTGGCGCTGCGCCCGCACTGCGCTCAGCCAGTGAGCGGGAACCAGTCTTCACATGGGATCCGAACCCTCGGTGGGAGCGCCGCTGCACTCCCAAGCAGCACACTGTCCAGTGCGCCACCGGGCCGGCCCTCATGTTTGTGTCTTTAATCTACCTAAATTATGTTTATATATAGTATGATACTATCTAACTCTATGTGAATGACAATTTTTAGCAGCATCATTTATTCTTTCAGTAAATATTAATTAAACATACACTATTTCCTAATATATGCCAGGCACTATTTTTTTAGCTATGAATGTATCAGTGAACATAAAATCGACCCTACTATCACGGGAGATAAAGTCCAGTGAATAAAACAGAATAAACAAACAAATATATGCATATAAGAAAAAGTGTTTTTTTCTCTTTTTTTCTTGGTCAATCTAGCTGAGATTATAAATTTTAATATTTCAATAATCAATTTTTTAGGTTTTTATTTAAATATAGCCTGTAAACCTTTGTCTTCTAATTCAAGCATTAAACCATTTATACTTAATGTAATTACTGCTGTATTTGGATTTAAGTTTACCATCTTGCTATTTGCTTATTATTGTTCTCACATACTCTTAAGGCATTTATTCTCCATTTTTCACTTTCTTACAAATTGATCAAGTTTTATTACTGTATTTTTTCTTCAATTTTAACTTTCAGTTGTGCCTGTGTTTATTTTTTTAGATAGAAATACAGTAAACATCCTTAATTTAATACAGGCTATTTACCTTAACATTGTTAAACATTTCCCAAAGAATGCAAGAAAATTGCAACATTTTAAGTTCTTTTGCCTCATCATTTGTGATATAATTTTCATAAATATTAATTTTCATATATTATAAATCTCATATAATATTATTCTTATTTTTTCTTTAAACAGTTTGTATTTATAACTATCGACCCACTTATTTACATATTCTATTTTTTTCTTTATTTCTTCTTTTAGTTACCTTAATTTGTCTTCCTTTTGCATAAGAACTATATTACTATTTATCATAGTTCAGGCTGCTGACAACAAATTATTTTACCTTTTATTTGGTTTGACATTGTATTCTACTGTGGTTTTTGAAAGTCATTTTCAACAAGTTATAGAATTTTTTACTTTAATTGATTCTTTTGCAGTTTGACTATAATTGGTCTAGCTCTGGTTTCTTCAGTTTTATGATGCTTGCAGTTCTCCGAATGCCTTGAAGTTGTGGTATGATATCGTTCATCAGGTTTGGAAAATTCTTAACCATTATTTCTTTAATGGTTCTTTCTCCTTTCTTTTTTAAGATTCCAGATATTTGTATGTTATCTCTCTTGACATTTTACAAGCTTTTATAAAATAGTTTTTTATATCTTTTACAGACTTTTTGGAAAAAAGTCTTTTATACTATTTATTCTGTTTAATTTCTTTTTTGTTCTTTCTTTTGGTTTTAGGTTTTTTTTTTTTTTAGTAAAAGCACAATTTTCTTATTATATAAAACACATTTTCTATCTCAAGTTACTAAAAAGTCAAAATAAAATCTGCCATATGGCATTGACTCAAGGATGTGTGGTGACTAACAGATTATTTGCAATATCACCATAATATCCAGTAATGAATGTGTGTGATTATGGAAAAGATGTACAATCAAGTTCATATGAATCATGTCTTCAGGTCTCAATAAAGTGCAACCCACACATGCAAGATAATACTATTTACCTGTTTCACTAACAATAAAATATAGGGCTTGCAGTTAAAACTCTTGAATTTTAGTGTGGGATTTTTCATGCAAACTTTGACAAGTCATTTATTTCTGTAACTCTCAATTAAGAATGGTGGGATATGGTATTCCTAAGGCAACATATTGCTCCATAGTTCTTTTATATTTTTTTTTAAATTTTAACTTCTCAATATACACTGTAGTTGATTTTTGTGACCCTTTACCCATTCCTCTTTCCCCTCTGCCTGTCTCCCCTCTGCCGTATCATATATGTTCCCTTGTCTTAACAATTTAATGGAATTGTTGCGATTGTTGTGTCTTCCTCCCCCCACCCTTTATTTGTTTGTGTGTTTAATTAATTATTTATTTATTTTTAGCTCCCACAAGTAAGTGAAAACATGTGGTATTTCTCTTTCTGTGCCTGACTTGTTTCACTCAATATAATTTTCTCTAAGT
>NW_007733767.1:34687-35948 GCF_000696425.1 Galeopterus variegatus | reverse complement strand
TTTTCTCTGCAACCTCTCCAGCATTTATCATTCTCAGTCTTTTGGATATTAGCCGTCCTAATATGAGTGAAATGGTATCTCAAAGTGGTTTTAATTTTCATTGCCTGGATGCTGAGTGACGTTGAGTATTTTTTCATGTGTCTGTTGGCCATTTGTATATCTTCCTTTGAGAAATGCCTATTCAGCTCCTTTGCTCCTTTCTTAATAGGGCTATTCATTTGTCTGTGGTAAAATTGCTTCTGTTCCTTGTATATTCTGGAAATTAATCCTCTGTCAGATGTATATTTTGCAAATATTTTCTCCCCCTCTGTTGTCTTTTCACTCTGTTGAGTACTTCTTCTGCTGTGCAGAAGCATTTTAGTTTGATATAATCCCATTTGTTTATTTTTCCTTTAGTTGCCTGTGCTTTTAGGGCCATATTCATGAAATCTGTACTCAGATTTCATGGGTACAGAAACACATGTTTCCCCTATGTTTTCTTTAAGGTGTTTTATTGTTTCAGGATGCATATTTTGCCATGAGCCATCCTGCTACAGGGAATGGCATGGGAGCCTGAGTGATACCCCTTGTTCTGCAGGCTACAATGGGGTCCCAGGTGTGTGGTACAGCTCCATGGAAGTTCTTGTTTGTTCACCTTTGGTTCCTTGATGAGGCTTCCCAGAATTAAACAGCCTAACCTTTTGGCTTAGTATGGCTTTGGGAAATTCACTGGAGTTTCTCAAAGGACATGTTAAAATACATCAAAATTAATTAGTTTATTTAAAAGATATTGTCAGTACTAAAGGTGTTTTTGATGCATGTTCCCAGTATGGGTTGGCTCCATTTAATTTTGTCATTAATCTTCCTTGTTAGTGATGTGTGCATGGACCCATTGTGGCTGTGGTCATGCTCTTGTACCTGTGGAATGAAGCTATTATGTTAGGTTTCTATTTACATTCCCCCAGGGAGATGGTGGGTCCGAGTGCAGTAATGTTTATAACTAATTGATCATCAACCAGCTACAGATTTCTTTGTTTTTCTCCACTCCCATAGTTTCACTTGATTTACCAAGAACATGTTGTTTTACTAGTAATAATAAGAATGATATATTGCGTTTCTGTTTATTTGAGTAGGATCATCTAACTTTTTACTTTGTACTGTTCCCAGAGTCAATTGGTAAAAAAGTTAGAAAGTTTTACTATAAAGATGAATAGGTAAAATAATAAAAATATATAAAAAGAATAGATTTGGGGGCCGGCCCGGTGGCGCACTGGATAGTGCG
>NW_007733767.1:30761-33817 GCF_000696425.1 Galeopterus variegatus | reverse complement strand
GCGGCGCTCCCGCCCGAGGGTTCGGATCCCACATACAGACCGGTTCCCGCTCACTGGCTGAGCGAAGCACGGGAGCAACGCCGAGGGTTGCGATCCCGTTGCCGGTCCCGGTCCGGTACGGGGGCAACACTGAGGGTTGCGATCCGATGCCGGACACGGAAAAAAAGACCAAAAAAAAAAAAGAATAGATTTTGTTAGTTTATGTTATAATTGTTTTTTTATAGTAGTATAAAATATAATAGAACGTTATAATCAAGTTTCATTATATAAAATCATGTTGTATATATTGTGATTTTGGTCGTAAATTAGAATGATAAATATTAACATAAGACATTAAATTGTTAAATATAAGTATAAGTAAGATTTTATAAGAATTTAGAATATAAGCTCATGTGTGATTTTAAAAGGTCAAGAATTGTGATTCAGACCAAAAGTCTGATGCTCTCTAATGCCCAGCATGCTGCTATTGTATAGTTTCCTGGGCACAAGCCACAGACTTTGGGGTAAACTATTGATGCATGAGAGGGTGCTTTTATCACAGCATGAATGCTTTGGAACATTCTGATTTTTCTTTTTCTATAGAGATAAAATAATAAATGTTTTGATTAAAAGATAAATTATCATATAAAAGGTTAAGTAAAAAATATAAATAAAGCAAGATTCATGTGGTTGTCGTTCACACTTGCACTAGACATCTGTGGTCCATCTCTTTCTTTCCTCACTGATGCCACACCACCTATTCGGGTCCAACAAATTCTGCAGAGCTGGTCTCTGGCAATATTTGTTTCTTTAATCCATTTTGAGTTGATTTTTAGTATATGGTAAGAGATACAGGCCTAGTTTCATTCTCCTACATATGAATATCCAGTTTTCCCAGCACCATTAGCTGAAGGGGCAGTCTCTTCCCCAGCGTGTAGACTTGGTGCCTTTGTCAAAGATCAGATGTCTGTAGGTGTATAGGTTGATTTCTGGGTTCTCTATTCCATTCTGTTGATCCATGTGTCAGTTTTTATGCCAGTACCATGATATTTTGGTTATTTAAACTTTGTAATATAGCTTAAAGTCAGGTAGTGTTATGCCTCCAGCTTTGTTTATTTATATGTTTGTTTATTTATTTATTTTTGCTCAGGATTGCTTTAGCTATGCATGGTCTTTTGTTATTCCACATAAATGACTGGATAGTTTTTTTTTTTTCCATTTCTGAGAAAAATGTCATTGGAATTTAGATGGGGATTGCATTGAATCTGTAGATCACTTTGGGTAATATGGACATTTTCACAATTTTAATTCTTCCAATCCAGGAGTATGGGATATCTTTCCATCTTCTTGTGTCCTCTTTAATTTCTCTCGACAGTGGTTTGTAATTCTCTTCATAGAGATTTTTCACATCCTTGGTAAACTTTATTCCTAAGTATTTTGTTTTTTTGTTGGCTATTATAAATGAGCTAGCTTTCTTGATTTCTTTTTCTTCATGTTCGCCGTTTGAGTATAGAAATGCTACTGATTTTTGCATGTTGATTTTGTACCCTGCAGCTTTGCTAAAATCATTCATCAACTCTAAGAGTTTTTTTGTAGAGGCTTTATGCTGTTCAATATATAGGAACATATCATCTGCAAACAGGGACAGTGTGACTTTATCTTTTCCAATCTGTATCCCCTTTATTTCTTTCTCTTCTTTGATTGCTCTGGCTAGTACTTCCAATACTATGTTGAATAGGAGTGGTGAGAGTGGGCATCCTTGTCTAATTCCTGTTCATACTTTCCATATATACCTAACTTGTAAAGAGTCTTTGTCATGAACAAATGTTGAATTTTGTCAAATGCTTTTTCAGCATCTATACAGATGATCACATGGTTTTCGTCTTTGCTTTTATTGATGTGGTGTATCACACTTATTGATTTGCATATGTTGAACCAACCTTGAATCCCTGGTATGAATCCCACTCGATCATGGTGGATAATTTTGTCTATGTGTTGCTATATTCTGTTAGCTAGTATTTTATTGAGGATTTTGGCATCTATATTCATGAAGTATATTGGCCTATAGTTTTCTATTTTTGATGTATCTTTGTCTGGCTTTGGTACCATGGTGATGTTTGCCTCATAGAATGAGTTTGGGAGCGTGGTCTCTGTTTCACTCTTTTAGAATTCTTTATACAGAACTGGTATCAGTTCCCCTTTGAAGGTTTGGTAGAAATCTGCAGTGAACCCATCCTGTCCTGGGCTTTTCTTGTTTGGGAGCCTTCTGACAACGGCTTCAATCTCTTTGATTGTTATTGGTCTGTTCAGATTTTCTATATCTTCTTGGCTCGGTTCTGGTAGTTTGTATGTGTCCAGTAATTCATCCATTTCCTCCAGATTTTCAAATTTGTTGGCATATAGTTGTTTATAGTACTCTCTAATGACTCCTTGTATTTCTGAGATATCAGTTGTAATATCACCTTTTTCATTTCTCATTTTTGTTATTTGGGTCTTCTCTCTTCTTGTCTTGGTTAGCCTTGCTAAAGGTTTGTCAATTTTATTTATCTTTTTTTTAAAACGGCTTTTTTTTCATTGGTCTTTTGGATCATTTTTGGGGTTTCTATCTCATTTAGTTCTGCTCAGATTTTAATTATTTTCTTCCATCTACTAACTTTGGATTTGAATTGTTCTTGTTTTTCTAGTTCTTTAAGGTGAAGTGTTAGGATGTTTACTTTCAAGCTTTCCATTCTTCTGAAGTAAGCATTTAATGTGATAAATTTCCCCCTTAGTACTGCTTTTGCAGTATCCCACAGGTTTTGATATGATGTGTCATTATTTTCATTAGTTTCAATAAATTTTTTGATTTCCTTTTTAATTTCTTCTTGGATCCTCATGTCATTAAGTAGAACATTGCTTAATTTCCAGGTGTTCGCATAGTTTCCAGAGTTTCATTTGTTATTGATTTCTAATTTTAATCCATTGTGATCTGAAAAAATACATGGAATAATTCTAATTTTTTTGAATTTGTTGAGACTTGCTTTGTGACCTAACATTTGGTCTATCCCGGAAAATGTTCCATGAGCTGGTGAGAAAAA
>NW_007733767.1:20809-30310 GCF_000696425.1 Galeopterus variegatus | reverse complement strand
CCATTGTGATCTGAAAAAATACATGGAATAATTCTAATTTTTTTGAATTTGTTGAGACTTGCTTTGTGACCTAACATTTGGTCTATCCCGGAAAATGTTCCATGAGCTGGTGAGAAAAATGAATATTCTGAGGTTTTTGGATGGAATGTTCTGTAGATATCTGCCAAGTCCTATTGGTCTAAAGTGTTGTTTAGATCTTGTGTTTCTCTACTAATTTTTTGCCCAGATAATCTGTCCAATGTTGAGAGTGGGGTGTTCAGGTCCTCTGCTATTATGTTGTTAGTATATATATCATTCTTTAGATCTAATAGTGTTTGTTTTACAAATCTGGCTGCTTTGAAGGTGGGTTCATATATATTTATAATTGCTATGCCTTTTTGATAGATAGATCTTTTTATCATTATATAGTGGCCTTCTTTATGTCTTTTTATGGTTTTTGCTTTAAAGTCTATTTTATCTGATATAAGAATAACTACTCCAGCTCGTTTTCATCTGTATTTGCATGGTATATCATTTTCCATCCTTTTACTCTTAGTCTATGTGTGTCTTTACAGGTGAAGTGAGTCTCTTGAAGGCAGCATATTGTTGGGTACATCTTTTTAATCCAGTCAGTCAGTCTATGTCTTTTGAGTGGGGAATTTAATCCCTTAACATTTAGAGTTATTATTGAAAGGTGCTGATTTACTCCTAGCATTATATTGATTATTGTTTAGTTGTCTAAGGTATCTTTTGTTCCTTTCCTTTTTTCTGTTTTTCTTCTGTATTTGTTGGTTTCTTGGGGTAGTAGATAAACTATTTTTTCTCTTCATTGTTAACATTTTTGTTTTATTGGTAGGTTTTTTTTTTCTTTCTTGAGTATTCATGGCAGAGATGGTTGTTTTCCAGGTATCAAACCAAGTACTTCCTTGAGAATTTCTTGTAAGGCTGGTCATGTGTCAGTGAACTCCCGCAGTTTTTGTTTGTCTGAGAAATATACTATTTGTCCTTCATTTCAGAAGGATAGCCTTACTGGGTAAAGTATTCTTGGCTGACAATTTCTGTCCTTTAGTATTTTTAATATATCATCCCATTCTTTTCTGGCTTTTAGGGTTTCTAATGAAAAGTCTGATGTTAGTCTGATTGGGGCTCCCTTATAGATGACTTGCCACTTCTCTCTTGCAGCTTTTAAAATTATCTCTTTGTCTTTGAGTTTTGCCTGTTTGACTATATCATGTATTAGAGTGGACCTTTTTGGGTTGAATTTGTTTGGGTATCTTTGGGCCTCCTAAGTCTGAAGATCTGTGACTTTGCCTATACCCATGAAATTTTCTGCT
This sequence comes from Galeopterus variegatus, assembly GCF_000696425.1. NCBI lineage: Eukaryota > Metazoa > Chordata > Mammalia > Dermoptera > Cynocephalidae > Galeopterus > Galeopterus variegatus. The sequence goes on along the minus strand of NW_007733767.1, from coordinate 28,997 downwards.
ATTATTGTGTTGAATATGTTTTCAACTCCATTTCCTTTTTCCTCCCTTTCTGGAATATCCATGATTCAGATATTTGAGTGATTAAGTTTGTCTATTATCTGTCTTAGATTTTTTTCAATTTTTTAAATTCTTTTTTTCTTTTTTCTGGTCTGCCTGTGTTAATTCAAACAGCCTGTCTTCAGGGTCAGAAATTCTCTCTTCTGCTTGTTCTAGCCTACTGGCTATACTCTCCGTGGTGTTTTTTATTTTGTTGAATGAATCCTTCAGCTCCACAAGCTCTGCTACATTCTTTTATGGGACATTGATTTCTTTGTACATTCCTTCTTTCAGATCCTGTAGATTTTTTTTTCTCATTTCATTGTGCTGTCTGAGTTTTCTTATATTGCATTTAGTTTCCTTAGAATTGTTGCTCTAAATTCCTTGTCAGTCATTTCAAGAACTTTCTGTTCTATAGGATTTAGAGCTTGTGAGTTATTATTTTTCTTTGGTAGTGATGTACTTTCTTAATTTTTCATATTTCTGGTATCTTTCCTTTGGCATTTAGTCATTCTGTCAGGGGGTATCACAGTCCACTCATTCCACCATGATGTCTGGCCTGGATCCTAAAGGGACTGCCAATTCTGGGCAGTGGGAAGTAGCCTGGGCTGGGGGTACCACAGAACCTGCCTATACTGGCACAGCTGGCTCAGGATGTGTGGGTCCAGTGGCTCTTGGGCCTCTCTGGGAAGCAGGGACTTACCTCAGGTGGGTGTCTGACAGCACCTGCCTGTTCTGGTGCAGCTGACTTGGGGCATGTGGGCACAGTGGCCCTCAGGTCTCTCTGCATGGGACTGGACTGGGCTGGGAGTCCCACATCACCTGCTTCTTCTGGCATGGCTGACTCAGGGCATGTGGACCTGGTGGCTCTCAGGCCTCTCTGGCCAGTGGTGACTGGCCTGGGCTGGGGGTTCCATGGTGCCTGACTTTGCCAGCATGGCTGACTCGGGGCATGTGGGCCCATTGGCTCTTGGGCCTCTCTAAGTGATGGGGACTGACCTGCGCTGGAGGTCCTATGGCACCTTCCTTTTACAGCATGGCTGACTCAGTATGTGTGGGCCTGGCAGCTTTCAGGCTTCTCTGGGCAGTGGGCACTCTTTTTTGTTTTAATTCTAATGTTTAGTATTGACTGCTCTTTAAGATTTTTTGTATCTGTCTTTTGTTTCCTGCCTGCTGGTCAACTCTCCAATGAGCATTTCATTTCAGGTAAGTGATTTTGCTGTCAAAGATCACCAATTTCACCTTTTATGGATTCAAATAATCACAGTTGTTTTTAATGTTTGCTTGCAGCTCAATATTCAGTTAATATCTTATTGTGTTTCTCTGTCTTGATTATTAGTAATGTTTCCTGCTCTGTTGTACATCTAATTTCTTAAATGTAAGTTGTATATTTGCGCACTGTCTTGCAGTGGTTCTGGGCTTTGTTAAATCCCAAAGGAGTGTTAAATTTTATTGTGTTAGGCAGTTAATAGGTAATTTTATCATTATATTACTTTGATCACATTATGGATTTAGGCCTGGTAGGTGGGTTTCTTTTAGTTGTAGCCTTCCTGTTAGAGAGTATTGCCATTCTTAGATCTCCACTAAAAGTTAAACTTTTCCTAAAATTTCTCAGTTTTATAGAAAATTCTGTGCTTGTCCTTGTTCTCTGATCCTAAATGCTACACTCTTCTAGACTTCCCAGTCTTGTTTTTTATATGGGCTTACTGAGAGTTGGCAAGAACCTGAGGAATATTTTGGAATTTCTCTCAGGCCCTATTTCTAATACCCTGCCCCTCAAATCCCAACTTCCTGGTGTCACAACTTAGATCATTATTTTCTCTGCCCAGCAAGCTGGTTGCTCCCTGCTTGGGTTCAACTTCTTTATGAAGCAGCTTGAAACAATTCCTGAGTGATAAAACTAAGATAATAATTGGACTCAACTCATGATGAATTCAGAGATTATATTGATCATGGTGGCCTGTATTGATTATGGCTCAATGACTGCAAAGAGTTGCATCATGTATTTTGTCTAGCTTTTATAAATTTATACAGCAAGAAGGTAAATCCAACATTGGCTAAGCAATCATGGTGAGAAATAGTAGAAATATTAATTTTGGATATATATTAAGATCACAATATGTTATTATAATGTTTTTAATTAGTTAGTATGCATTTGTTTAACTCATATTATTTTATTCTGTCCCATGTTACCATGTTTCCATTTCTTTTAGTAATGCTTTTATTGAGAGTCTAATGGAAAGAAGTTCTCACAGTTTTGTTTGTTTATTTGCTCTTTAAACCTTTACAATTTGCTTTTAGGTTTGCAGGATAATTCTGAGAGGTATTGCAATTTGTCTTGACAGTTATCTTCTATCATCTTTTTTAAATGTTATTTTATTACTTTCTAGCTCATTTTTTTTTCTGTCGAACATTTAGCTTTTCAACCCGATCTTACCCTTCTGAAGATGTCCGTTCTTTTCTGATGGCTCTAACTACTTTCTTATTGTCTTTTATATTCAAAGTTTGATTAAAACATATCCATCTGTGTTTTCTTCTTATTTATCTTGCTCAGGACTCAATAAGCTTCCTAACTATGTGGCTATATATCTTAAGTAAATGTAAAATTTTCAGCCATGTGTCTTCAAATATTTTTTTTTTCTAGCTCACTCTTTCTTCCTTTTAGGGGTACTCCTATTAAAAATGTTATTTCACCATGTCATGTCATATAGACTTTACTGAATTTTCTTTCTTAAATGTAAAATTTTCAGCCATGTGTCTTCAAATATTTTTTTTTTCTAGCTCACTCTTTCTTACTTTTAGGGGTACTCCTATTAAAAATGTTATTTCACCATGTCATGTCATATAGACTTTACTGAATTTTCTTTCTTTTTTTTCTTTTTTTCTTTTTCTCTCTTTTTGTGTCTTATTTGGGATATTTTCTACTGGCTCAGTTTCAAGGTTTGCTTTTTTAAAAATATTAAACCAATCTATTCAATTCTTAATTTTTGTCTCTTTTCAAATTTTTAGTAAAAATTACTTCTACTTATTACATTTTTCAGTTCTAGACTATCCATTTGATTTCTTTTAGATTCTAGCACTTCCTTAACATTAACAATGTTTTTCTTTATTTTTTGAACATAGTAATCATAAAGTTCTAGCCCAGCAATGCCAAACGCGTATTACCATTGGTTAGTTTATACTATTTTTCTTTTGTTTTGAGGCATTTGGTCTTGTTTCTTGTAATGCCAAATGTGTTAGTCATAAATCTAGAGCCTCGCAGCTCCAAATGTACCCTTCATTTTTCTGTCATACTGGATTTTTTTTTTTAACCAAGTGGCATAATTTTAATATTTTTATGTAGAGGTGACTTGAGGGATACTGGAAAAGGAAGGGGAACTTCTTCCTGCTTCTTCCTCATAGGCTCCTCCAGAAAGTAGCAGCCATCAGTGCATGGCACATCCCATTGGGCAGCCTCACCCCAAATCCCAGAGAGAATCTTCCCAGTGTGCTACTTATAATAGGTGATTCCCAGTAAGTTTCATGCATCCATTTTTCCATAGAAAACCCCCCTCAGCACCCCAGCCACTGCCAGTGGATTACAAATACTGAACCTTCCTATGGATGGATTTTCTGGCACTCCAGACAGTAGATTCCCAGCCACTTTTATGTGGTTGGTCTCCCTGGAACTTCAGGGGAATGGGTTCCTAAATACTTCTACCAGCGTTATAACTCAAAGAATGCCTCCACCGCCTAATGGATCATATCTGTGCCTTCTCTCAAGAGGTCTGGAAGTGGAAAGTACTCTTTCAGATTTGTTTCCCAAATGTGTGCTTTGCTTTATCCCTAAAGGTAATGGCTTCTCTTTATATATGATATCCACAAATTCATTAGAGTCCTCTTTCCCCCTTGCTAGCTAATATACCATTATTACAATCTCCTGCTGTTAAGAATTCTTTATAATAATCTTTTCCCATTCAAATTTCTCTGTGGTCTGTGGCTCCTGATTGGCCCATGACTAATAGAGAATTGGTATTGGAGTGATCCTATGAGATACAACTCAAAGATGGGATTTTGGGATTGGTTTGGTCATGCCTTTGGTCTTGAACAGAGTCCTGAAATTCTTGCCAGTTTGAAATGTTTTGTAAGTAATCAATGACATGAAGTGACAGTACAAATAGTCAAGCTATAATCTGTGGTAAATTGTAGTGAAGTGCCAACTGAAGCAAGTTCTTTGGGAATCCAAGTGAACGCCATGCTTGACCTGTGTGGCAGTAGTGATGACTATAAGATAATGGTGTGGGAAGCCATCAACTGACTGGATAGGATCATTTACAGAAAGAAGATGACAAGATTGGGTCCTTTAATCTCAGTTTCAGAAACTAACAACCAGAAAGCTTCCATAACAGCACTAAATGAATTTCTTATTTTTCACAGCCATGAGGCTAATATTGCTGAAAAATCAAACTTAAAATCTAATTGTACTGTTTGCTGAATTACCACACCAGTTGAATTCACAATCTTCAAAGTTTCCTAGGTGAAGGTTAGGACGTTGATTTAAAGACAGAGGGACACTGAAGCCCCAGAGAAATCTTGAATCCCAAAATTACTTTGACCCTCTCTTACCTGTTGACATAGCTTGCTTTCTGAGGAAATTGGCTATTTTTTGTTTGAAAAGCTGTGGTGACATCACCTGAGGAAGATACCTATCTTATCCCTCATTTAAATCACCAATTTGGCATTTGCAGATGTTGGGTAGATCTCAGGGAATAACTGTGAACTATTAGAAACTTAACCAAATGGTGACTTCAATTGCAGCTATTCTTTATGATGTAGTACCTTTACTGAAACAAATCATGATGGCTTCTACCACTTAGTATGTAGCCATTCACCCAGATAATACCTTTCCTCCTGTACCATCATTTAAGAACCATCAAAAGCGGTTTGCTTTTACCCGATGAAGCTGATAACAGACCTTTAAAGTTTAGTCACAGGACTGTGTCAATTCCCTTGTTTAATGACAAAATATAGTTGAGAGGGGTCTTGATGATTTTGTTATTCCATAAAACACTGCACAGGCGCTCTACACTGACCATATTATGCTGATTGGATCAGATGAGCAAGAAGTAGCAAGTCTCTTAAATGCTTTACTTAAGACATGTGCAGATTAGAAGGTGGATGATAAGTCATACAAAAATTCAGGGAACTGCCATCTCAGTGAAGTGGCCTGTGACCTTACATCATTTTATCCCATCTGAAGGTTTGGTGGTCTAGAGCATGTGGATGTATACCTTACACCGTAAAAGATGAACTACTGCTCCTTACACCACCTATCATAAAAACAGGCAAAACACTTGGTAGACTTTTATTTATTTATTTATTTTGGAGACAACATATACCACATTTGATTATGCTATTCAGACTCATGTAGAGTCACATAAATGGCTGCCAGTTTCAAGTTAGGATGAGCAAGAGGAGAGATTCTAAAATAGGTTCAGGCTGCACTTCAAACCACTCGACCACTTGAGTCTTATGCTCCAGCAGATTTAATGATAATGAAAGTGTCCTCGATGAGCAAGAGGAGAGATTCTAAAATAGGTTCAGGCTGCACTTCAAACCACTCGACCACTTAAGTCTTATGCTCCAGCAGATTTAATGATAATGAAAGTGTCCTTAGCAAACGAAAACATTATATTGAACTGGTGACCAGCAGAAATGAGAGAAGCATGGCACAGTTCTTTATGATTGAGAAACAGATTTTAGGTCCAGTGGTACAACTTATATACAGAAGAAGGTGATTCAGTCTTCTCTGACATCCTTTAGGCATTGCCTATTCTCCTTTAATCTGTGTTCATGGACATTTGGGGTGTGGAGTGTTCCTTAATGTCAGATGACTGAAGAAGAAAACATACTCAAGCTTGGCTTAGAGATGGCTCTGCCCAAAATACCCCAAAATGTACAGATAAACCATCATAGCCCTACTCAAAGGTAATCCCGAAGAAGTATGGTAAAGTAAAATCTAAATGGGCAAAACTTTAAACAGTACATTGGCATTTGTTTGTCCATTTTGTTTGAAGTTAGAGATATCCAGAAGTATGAATATGCACTAATTCATGAGGAGCTGCTAACTGGCAGTCTGGATGGTCAAAAACTTGAAAAGAATAGAATTGAAAAATTGGTGATGGAGAACTCTTGGTGAGAGATATGGATGGACATCATAATATGGCAAAGACTGTGAAGAAATTTGTATAAAATATAAATGTTTGACAGAGACGATTCCCTGTAGACTAGGCTGTTTATAATCAGTTGGACAACATGGCACCCTCTGTGAATGTTAGAAGGCTCTTTCTCCAAAAGTAGCCATGTTGGCAAGAATAGAGACTATGCACAGGCTCAACAACAATGTACTTTCTTCTGCCAAGAATGGCCTGGCTAATTGTACTGTTGAGTGCCTAATTTTCCAACAGTTGAGGGGAATACTGAGTGCTAAATTTGTCACCATTGCCTCATGTTAAAGCCAATAACATCATGGCAATTTTATTGCATTAGAATTATTTCATCATGGAGTGGGAAGATATTCATTCTTACAGAAAAGACACATGTTCTGGATATGGACTTCCCATCCCTGCCTGTAGTTATCTGGCAGAATCACCATTCAAAAACTCAGAGAATGCCTTATAAACCATTATGGCATTCTATACAGCACTTTTTCTGATCAAGGAACTTATTTCACCAAATAAAGTGCAGGATAACGTAAATGGAAATAAGTGGCCTTAAAACATGCCACGTCACTTGAAAGCAGTTGAACTGATTGGTGGGACCCTAAATTAGTACAACCATTATAGAAAACACGGAGGCTCCTCAAACAACTACAGATAGAACCACCATAAGATCCAGCAATCCCACTGCTGGGTATATACCCAAAGGAATGTAAATCATCATGTAGAAAGGAATACCTGTACTCCCATGTTTATCACAGCTCTATTTACAATAGCTAAGAGTTGGAACCAACCTAAATGTCCATCAGCAGACAACTGGATAAGGAAAATGTTGTGTACATACACAATGGAATACTACTCTGCCATAAAAGGAATGAAGTGCTGCCATTCACAGCAACATGAATGAACATAGAGAAAATTATGTTAAGTAAAATAAGCTAGGTACAGAAAGAGAAATACTGAATATCCTCACTCATAAATAAGAGCTAAATAAATAAATAAATACACAAAAAAGAAAGAAGAGACAACAATCACAATACTTCCTTAAACTTTCAAAAGCAGAGAATGGAACTAAGGCCAGCAGAGGTGGTAAAAAGGGAGGGGGAGGGGGTTAGGGTGAAATAGGTAAAGGGTCACAAAAAATGTTTACATTGTGTAATGATAAAAAAAAAGACATTGGAAAACAGGAATTGATAAAAAATTGTATAATCAATTTTTTAAAAGGTGAAATAGTTTTCCAATGTCTCAGTTGTAGTACCAGTTGGTAGACAACCTCCTGAAAGAATAGGATGCGGTCTTATAGCATGTAGCATATGCTTTGAATCAGGCACCATTATATGATGCTGTCTCCTTATAGCCAGAGTACGTGGGTCTGGGAATCAAGAAGTGGGAGTGACTCTTCTAACTATTATACTTGTAACCTAACAGAAACCTTGAGCTGTGCTGGTTTGGAGGTTATCAGTTACCAAGGAGATAATATTTTCACCATTGAACCCAGCAATCACTTTATTGTATTGGAAAATTAGATGGATAGTTAACTATTTTTTATCTTTACCACTGAAACAGTGGGCAGAACAGAGGGTTTTTCCACTGTAGCCAGTGGAGAAATTCATACCAATTACAAAGGTAAAATCTGGTTGCTGATATACAAAGGGGATAAGAATAACAACGGCTGCAATCTAGAGGATTCTCTAGGGACTCTCTCAGTACATCCAAGGTCGCTTTGGAATAAAGTTTTGAGTCATTTAGTCAGGTAAAGAATGCCAAACAGCTGAGGTCCTAACTGATGTTGGGGAAAGTAGAAAATAAGTAGCAGAAGAATAAAGCCCAATTTTTTGGCCAGCTACAAAAATGAGGACTGTAAGAGCTTTGCAGTTTTTCTCCTTGTTTACAATATGTAAACGCTTATTTGTATATGCCAATTGTTTTCTTTTTCTGTCTTTTTACTTCCATTA
>NW_007733767.1:18271-20007 GCF_000696425.1 Galeopterus variegatus | reverse complement strand
AAAAAAAAAAAAAATGGACAAAGGACCTGAGTAGACATTTCTTGAAAAAATACATACAAAAGACCAACAGATATATGAAAAAATGTTCAACGTCCTAATTATCAGGGAAAATGCAAATTAAAACCACAATGAGATATCACATCACACCTGTCAGAAAGACTATTATCAAACAGATGAAAGATAACAAGTGTCTGAGCCCTGACACGACTTACCTCACTTCAGTCCTTTAGAGATCTATCTGCATGTACTGAAAAAGCATAAAAGCAAAATCAGATAATCACGGAATTTATTGGCTCCAGAAAAAACCAGTTTGGGCATCTATTTAAATTTATGATTTTTTTAAAAATTACATGCAAAATTTAAAATGACTGAGAAGGTATATAATTTTAAAATATTTTTCTAATGGATATATGATCAAAAACTTTAAAGGTAGCTGCCTTTTAATACCATGATTTTTTTCCTATCCAGAAAAAACAGATAGAATTAAAGTTCTGTGACTATATTTTATTCTCCATTAGCAAAATCTCTTATATGAAGGGATCAAAATAAATAACATATACAAATATCCCTTTCTTAAATCATCAATGGATTAAAAATAACATGTATTTGATTTTTATGTTTTAATAAGAGTTTGTTATTGAAATTGAAATATCTATGCATATACAATTTCTGCCTTTAATAAATGAGACAAATAATGGGAAAACTGTCCTAGGCCTTAACATAAAATTGACTACAAGGCACTAGGAACTCCTTTTTAGACCCCTATCCAAGCACCAGGGGAAAGTTACTGGTAAAGTCTTCGTGTTTGTGTTTGCAATGGAGTGCTGCTTCAGAGAAAACTTTTTACCTGTCAGCATTCTCTTATGTTCTTGAGTTTCCTTCTACGCTTATTTGATGTACTGTGAAATATTTGAAATACACAAAACATGCAAAGAAAAATAGAATAAATTCCCATGCGCCTGTCACCCAGATTTAAGAAATCTCAGCATTGTGCTATATTTGTAATTTATTTTACATGAATGAAAAATTTACTAATGTAACTTAAGCCTTTGTCTGCCTGCCCAGACATTCCCTTCCCTTTATTTTCAGGTAGTTGGTATATATTTATATGTGTTATACTTTTACTGCATATGTACATATTGTGCATACACACATAAAATATAGAATATTTTGGATATTTTAATGCTTTCCATAAATTAATCATACTATACTGTCTTTCTTCCCATTTTCTCCCTTTCATAATATGCATTCAAGAACTGTTAGAATAGGTGTAGCTCTAGTTCAGTCATTTTATTTCCTATTATTCCATTTTATGAATTAATAAACCACAATTTTATTTTTCTATTCTTCTTTATAGATATTTAAGTTCTCCCCTCTCACCTTTTTATTTGTTTCTTCGTTGCTTAGTTTCGGCATTACAAATTGTGTTGAATTGAATACCACAGTCAAATAAAACAAACCCAGACTTAGAAAGGAGAGGTTTTATTCAGGAGAAAGACTATTGCAATACCAAGAACATTCTAATCACAGAAATTTTCAAGTGTCTCAGAATCAAACAGAAAAAGGTTTTCATTTTATAAAGTAAAAGATAAGCAAAATATTTTAATGGGAAATTGCACAGGCAAGGGAAAATGACCAGAGGGCTTGACAAGAAAAGTGTCTCACTGTGGCCAGTCGATTCCCAGGAGAAACCAATAAGAGAGCAATTTCCACTTTTTTTTTTTTTTTTTTTTTTC